>NC_048219.1:2360785-2509287 GCF_002007445.2 Ailuropoda melanoleuca | reverse complement strand
GGGATGGGTGTGACCCCTTCCTTCCGCCGCTGCCCGGTGACAGCCCGGCCCTGCCCGCGCCCTCAGGCCGGCACCCCGCGCTCCCGGGCCGCGCACCTCTCGGCGGCCGAGCAACCCCGCCTGCCCCACCACCACCCTCTCCCCTCCGCTCCCCGACAGAACCCGAACCCGCGCTCGCCCGGACGGCGCCGCGCGAGCCGGGGACCCCTCCCCGCGCCCTGCGCTCCCAGGGTTCCCAGGATCCCAGAGGCGGGGTGTCCCCGAGGACGGGGAGAGGCCGGGGGCCGCGCGGCGGGGACGGGACTGTGCGGGAGCCGCTCCCGCGGGGAGCCTCGGGCCCCGCACTCACCTCAGCTTCTCCGCCGGGGCGTTGGCAGCACTGCGCGGGGTCTCCTCGGCTGCCGGACAGGGGCACGCGCCTGACGTCAGCACGCAAGCAACGCAGGGTTGGGTGCCCGCGGAAGTGGGCGGGGCCCGGAGGCGAGTCCAGGCAAAGCGGTTAGAGGCGGGGCCTGAGTTCAACCCCCGCCCCGGCTCTGGCTCGTTACCGCGCACGCGCCAACCAGCAAGGCTTGCTAGTTTGCTCCTAAACTCTGGCTGTTTCTCCGACGGTTGTGTTTGTAATGATACTACAAACATTTATTTGCAAAGCGCTGCCACTGACAATGCTTTTGTTCCTTCCAACCTTTTGAGGCAAAGTATTAACATCCCTATTCTGCAAAAAAAAAAAAAGACGGAGGCTAAAAATAAAAAAAAAATAGACGGAGGCTTTGACTTGCCTAAGGGCAATGACTTGCCTGAGACCACCCCGCTCCCAGGCCTGCGTGGGGGCCTTCGTGGCGCGCCACGCATCTCATCTGCCTACACTGCACTGTCCCTCGCTCCAGTCACTTCAGCAGTCTTTTGGTTCCGGGACTTCCTCCCTGCTACAAGGCCTCGCACTCTCCGTTTCCCCTGGCTTCCTCTTCAGCACCCTTTGGTTGGCTCTCAGCCCTCAAATGTCACTGCCTTCCTGATCACCCTATCCTCACAGCACCTGTTTATCATGTCTTCCCTGCTAGTGTGCAGGCTTCGGGAGAATAGGAACTCTCGATCTTAGTCTCAGATGTTTCCCAGTGTTAGAGGAAAAACGCTTATCTTAATACTTCATTCATTGGTGACTACCACAGCTATTTGGCCAAGAAAGACACCTATTTCCAATACCTCTGATGTAATAGTCGTAGTTTCTTCTGGGCTTTTCAATTGCACAAGAAGAATAACTATATTTTTGAGGTTGTACTATAGGCATGTTGCTAACAGCTTTGCATGTCCTAGTAGCTAATGGAATGCTCACAACTTCTCTATCAGTTAAGAACCATTACCATCTATTGATGAGTGAACTGAGGCTCGGAAGTGTTAAGGCACTTGCCCAAGGTTGCCAAATGAGGCAGTGGCAGAGTTGGGACTTGGACCCAAGGGGCTGGCTCTAATTGATCATACTACCCAGAAGGTGATTATAAAGAAATCAGAAGATAAGCTTCAGCTGTGGTCCTATCCCTACAGATACAAAATATTAACATTTTGGTGTACAGCTTCCCAGATATATAGAGATGGAGAGAGGTGTATGCACATTTATTGCACAAAAACTGATTGTACTCTTTTTCTCTTGCAAAACTACATTGATGTCTTTCCATCTCAAATGAAACATTGTTTTTAAAGGTCATATTCTACTGTATGGGCATTACAATATATATTTAATCAATCTACTATTGGAATTTAGGTCTTTTTCGGCTACTGTAACTTTTTGAGTATTATAAAATGAGTAAGCTTGTTTTTTTAAACTTGAGGAAAGCTGGTTGTGCTTTCTCCCTCTGCAAGGCCAGTTGGCAGTGACCTTTCCTTCATCCCCTCTCACAATCCCATGAATGTCCCCAGACAATGTCTGCCCTTTCCATGAGCAGCAATATCTTGATGGGGTGTCACCCAACCGCTTGGCTTTTCCTGCCTTTATTCTGAGAACAAGGACTCGCTTAGCACTTTGTCTTTTCTCTTGTCAGGTTTTTGTCAAAATGGCCCTCCCCAACCTTTTCACAGCCCACAGCCCCAAAAGGCAGTCGCGTTACTACTAGACCCCAGTCTACCCCTTCCCTTGCTGCCAGCCTAGACTCCAGACTCCTAGGGCCTCCTCCCCACCGCCCCTCTGGCTGCAGCTGCCTCATACTAACGGGAGGAGCAGCCCCTGGGTCTCCAGCTCCCTTTCTCCTGTGGGTACCAGCCCGATGTCCATTCCTCCTTCCGGTAACAGCACTTCCGTTTCTGCAGCAGCCCCTCCCCCCAAATTCTCAATGCCTGTGGCTCTAGAGTTGACTCTACCCCTAGGTGCAGGGATAGACACGTGACCCAAGTTTAGCCAGTCAGAGAATTTTAGCAGCATTTCAGCAATGGGCGAATGACCCAATGAGAACCAGTGAGATTCAATTCTGGAACTTTGGTCAGAACTGTCCAGTTAATGAATTTCTCTGCTGAGGGCAGGATGTCACCATGGCCCTGCTGGCAGCCATCACCCTGCTGCAAGGAGAGATACTGCCTGAGAATGGGACCACAAGAGAGGGCAAAAAGAGAGCAGAGTCAAACCAAGTTCCACTGGCATTGTTTGAGCCCTTGGATCTAGTCTTATTTTAATTTTCAGTCACATTAGCTGATAAATTCCCTCTGCTGCCTGAGCCAGGTTGAGTCGGTTCCTGTCACTTGCAACTTCAAGATTCTGCCACCTCGCCCCTCCATGTCCACCCAGGGATTGTACTTGATACCACCTTCTAGATGATTCCCAAATCTCTTCCTCCTCTAGTCCCTATTTCCACCCCCATTTCCAAATTTCCAGTTACTCACAATCCCATCAGTGCCACTGACAGCATCTCCATTTCCCACCTGCTTCGGGTTCCGCTGTGCCTCTATCTCCTTTGGGTCCCTGCACCCTTGTACATCCAGGGACTCCCAAACTTTCTGCATCATAGGTCCCAAAACTGCAAAGTTAATATCCCATTTCTAGAGGCTTCCTTTGACGATCTCTGTTTTAATTCATTTTATACAGCACAACCTTCACCTTCCTAGATCTCGGCTCTTATTAAGTCACTTTCCAGCTCAGGAACCCCAATGTTTTTAGCTTTGCCTTCAAAATAAAATCCCTATAGTACAACCTCAAAAATATAGTTATTCTTCTTGTGCAATTGAAAAGCCCAGAAGAAACTACGACTATTACATCAGAGGTATTGGAAATAGGTGTCTTTCTTGGCCAAATAGCTGTGGTAGTCACCAATAAATGAAGTATTAAGATAAGCGTTTTTCCTCTAACACTGGGAAATGTCCTTTAGCCAGGCATTCTGTGTCCTCTGTAATCTGGCACCAACTTGCCTTTCCCAAGTTATTTCCCTTTCCCCTCTGTATTAGTCAGGGTTGTCCAGAGGAACAGAAGCAATAGAAGGAACAGGGTAGAGGGGAGGGGAAGAATGGGAGAGAGAGATTGATCTGTATTGGTTTGTATCTACCTATCTAAAAAGATTTATTCTGGAATGCCTGGGTGGCTCAGTCAGTTAAGTGTCTGCCTTTGGCTCAGGTCATAGTCCCAAGGTCCTGGGATGGAGTCCCATATCAGGCTTCTTGCTCAGTGGGGAGCCTGCTTCTCCCTCTCCCTGCTGCTCCCTCTGCTGTGCGCTCTCTCTCTGACAAATAAATTTGTTTTTAAATCTAAAAAGATTTATTCTAAGGAATTGTCTCACACAATTAGAGAGGTTGATAGGTTCTAAGATTGTATGGTGAGTCGACAAGCTGAGACTCAACAGAACTGATGGTATGGGTCCAGTCCAAGTCCTCAGGCCTGAGAATAAGAACTGATATTTCAGTGGCAGTCCAACATTCAGCAGGCTCAAGACCCAAGAAGAGCCAATGTTTGAGTCCAAAGCCAGGAAAAATCTCTGTTACTGGACAGAGGGTCAGCCTTTTTTGTTCTTGTCAGGCCTTCAACTGATTGGATGAGGCCCACCACATTAGGAAGTGCAATCTCTTTTATGTGGCCTACCAATTCAAATGTTAATCTTATTCCAAAACACTCTCACAGACAGGTACACCCAGAATAATGTTCAACCAAGTATCTGGGCCCCCATGGCCCAGTCAAGTTGACATTTCAAATTAACCATCCCACCTTCCATCACACACCTTGACAGTGTGTGTGTGCTGCAGCAAGACTGAATTACCTAGTATCGTGCATGTAGGTACCATGATTTCTTGCCTCCATGCCCCTTCTCATGCTGTTCCCCTTACCTAGAACACCCTTCCCGTTCAACCATGCTACCTATCAAGTCCCACTCACCTTCCCACCATGAACTATACCTTTTGCCAACAGTGACCTTGCATCCTTTCCCACCTCTGTGCTTCTGCACAACCAGCAGTTCCCTTCCCTGTCTGCCAAACTCCTATTCTTCTCCCCTTCAAGGATTAGTGTGGACCTCAGCTCCTAAGCCTTGCCTGATGACCCCAGGCAACCAATCATTCCTATTACAGTTTGTATTTAAAGCATACTGTATTAAAATCATTTGTATCTGTGCTAACTAAACCATGAAGCCATGAGCAGGCAGGGATCTTACGTATTCCTTTTTGTATCCTTTTACCTAATTTCCTGGCACACTGCCAGCCCTCAAAAATGTTTGATAAATACTGCATGAATGAGCATACTGCCTCTTCCACAAAGCCTGCTCTGCTTCTGGCTGCTAAAGCGATCCCTGCTTCTTCGAAACTCCCGTAGCATTCACCTGAGGATTTCTTCAGGCCGTCACCCTGTTAGGTCATGTCGATCCATGCTTTCCCTGCCCTACTGTAAGCTCCCAGGGGCGGGCTCAGTTTGGGGTGCATTTTTGAGCCCCTCACAGTGCTCTTCAGGTGCCTTACACATAATGAGGGAGAGAAGCCTCAAAACTGCCTTCTCTGCCAAACACCGAAGACCGCAAATCCACCACCACCTCCGCAGGGCCTGCCAAGATTTACTCAAGGGGGGAGGATCGTCATTAAAGAGGCTCTCCTTTGTGGTCCTCGGTCTTAGGATTTACATGAGAAAGTCCTAATTTAAGACTTTCCCTGTGATTCATAGGCGATAAAACTATAAAGAAAAGCAAGGAAGTGATTATTATAAAAATCCGGCTGCTGGCACCCTCTAAAGGAGTGTGCAATCTGGAAGGGATGGGGGGGGGCGGTGTTGGCGGTGGTCTATTTCACGACCTCGGTGACGATTATTTGGATGTCTGCTTTATAATCATTCGTTGTGCTATACATTTGTTTTATGTGCTTTTCCTCATGTGTAATATTGCATAAAAATAAAGGTTGGAAATAAACAAAAATAAAGTCTCACCGTTGTAACTAAAGGGTTGCTGTTGTGTACATTCCTATCATTGATGCAAGCCTACTCTTCCCTCCTGATTTACTGGCTGGGTCTTCCCCTCCTCTGGCTGGTCATGGTCATGGCTCAGGCCGTGCCAGCAGTTCCACTCTGCTGCTAGGACTCCAGAAGTACTCCCAATCTGGCCTGCCACACCAGAGGGGATAGGCCCTCCCAGGCCCTCAGCTGCAGCTCTTCTCCATCAGCTCCAACTCAGGGACTTCATCCCTCTGAGCCCCTCCTGCTGCTCAGCCTCCCTCCTCCACTTTGTGCCACATCATTATGCTTGTCCAGGGACCTGGACCCTTCTTGGAGTCAGAGAAAGGAGAGGAACTGACCAAACCTGTTTCCTACCTGCCTTTTCTCTAACTGGCCCAGGCTTGCCTCCTTCATCTCTGTTACAATCTCTGGTGGAGACAATCTGGGTCACTGAAAAAGGGTGCATGAGATAGGATAGGGGAGAGGAAAGTCTAGAAATGACTGAGCAACTCCATCTGCACTGTAGGGTTTAGTACGGACCCAGAGGCACATGGTATGGTGATGAAGTTTTAATGTGAAAATGATCTGAGAATCATTCATGTGAACCAATTGGTCATGGGTGTGTTGTGACCAAATTGAACAGTGTATTACACGCTAGGCACCTCAGATGTGAAGATAACTGATATCCCCCTGCTTAACCTCTTCAGTGGCTTCTCCTGGCTCTTGTCCACCTCTCCAACGTCCTCAGAACAATGCACCCACTCACTGGGCTACAGCCATGCTGCCTTCTTTGTCATTCCTCATACAGAACTGAACTTACTGTGCCTGCCTCAGGGCCTTCGCACTTGCTGCCCTGATCACTCCTGCTCTGCACGAGTCTGCTCCTTTTCATCCTGCACGTCTTTGCTCAAATAGCAACTGTATAAGGAGACCTCCTCCCCAACCAGCTTAGAGTAGCAGTTCCAACCCACTACCAAACCACGCCTGCTTTCTTTCTTTCATAATCTTATCACTCTCCAAAATGATCTCACCCTTTTAGTATTCTTACTCTCTATCTCTCCCCCATTAAAAAGACAATTCAAGGGCTTCTTTCACCACTGTACCCTCAGTGCAAGAATGTAGTGTATACTTAATAATTATCTGTTGAAGAAATACAATGAATGAAGACATAATCTCTACTCAAGGAGCTAAGGTCTCATGGTGAGACAAACAGTAATCAAAACTAGTGCTAGGACAGGGGTTTGTACAAGTATCTAGGAGAATCAAAGAAAAGCAGAATATTCATAAGGGTTATACTTAACGTTTACTAAGTACTTCCTATGCTCCAGGCATTGTTCTAAGTATTTAATATGTATTAACTCACTTGAAATTCACAAGAACTCTGGAATATAGAAATTATTACCTTCAACAAAAACAAGGTTAGGACCACTTGCCTGAAGTCATATAGCTGGCAGGTGGAAGAGCTGAAATTCAAACCCAGAGCCGATAAGGGAAGGTTTCCCAAAGGAGCGAGGTCTGATCTAAATCTAGAGGACCGGCACAGGCTGGCCAGGCCAGGGTGGGGCGTGCTGACCACTGGGGGAAAGAACAGGCATGTCCAGGTACGCGGGCATGGAAAGGCAGGAGGCTCAAGAGGTGGATGAATCTCGTAGACATAATGTTGAACACAAGAAAACAAACACGAAAGAGTATACACTGTGTGATTCTATTTGGTTCAGAAACAGGCAACAGTATTCTATGGCAGTAGACATCACAACAGCTTACCTTCCAGGAGACTGGAGACTCCTGGGACGCTGGCTATACGTTGTATCTTCATCTGGACAGTGGTTATGGGGATATGCTCACTTTGTACAAATTCATCCAGTCATACAATTTCCAGGATGTGTGGTGCACTTAAATTTTAAAAATTAAGGGTCACCTTGGCAACAGTATTGGCCCCAAAACCAAAACACTTGTGATTTTTTAAACAGGTGTAGAATATTTGTGAGCCTCGATGGTGAGGTTTAACGGCTGTGGATAAGAAAAGCAAAGAAGGGTGCCTGCCTGGCGGGCTCAGTCAGTGGAGTGTGCCACTCTTAATCTCGGGGTTGTGAGTTCGAGCCCTACGTCGGGCGAAGAGATTACTTAAATATAAAATCTTAAAAAGAAAAAAGCAGAGAAATGGGATGGAAGAAATAAGAAGCTAAGAACAGGATTTAATGTGTAGAAATTAGAAATGGGAAGATGGAGAGCTCAAGAGAGGAGCTCAGAAGAAAAGAACAAGATCAAAGGGTCACCTGAGAAAGAATCACTAACTGAATCCTCCCCTATCCGGCACATTCAGCTACATTAGCAGCTGCTGGATGTTTCCGTGCTTCCGGTGCTGTGGGAGGGTGACCCTAGCTGGGAATAAGACAGGAACAAGACAGGTGTGGAAGCTGAAGCTCAGGGAGGTGACATGACTTGGTCTGAGATCACACATCTCGTAAGCCCTGGAGTTATCTTTTCCAGAACCTCCAATTTGTGCTAAGACAGGACTAACGCTAAGTATTGGCCCCACTTGGAGGCGGGGTTTTGGCTCAGAGGAAGTGAAGGGAAGGCCCTGGCTGCTTTGGTGGTGTCGGTGGCTTCCTGCCCATGAGACACACCCAGCTTCTAAATCACCATTCTGGGCAGTCAGGTTGTTGCTAGGCACCCAGGGGGCCCTTGAGCTTTCAAGCAGAGCCAGCCAAGGGCAGTTAACTTCACCTCATCACAAGGTCAGGTGCAGTACAGAGAGGGAAGCCCGCCACCTGAGTGAAGCCTTTCCTTTTTTGTTTACCTCCATCCCCAGCCCTCCCACAGTCCCCCTCCCATGGTCTCCCGTGAATTCTAGTTGTTTGCGTTCCCTAGAAGGAAGAGCCTTCAACCAGGCAGCAATCGGTCTCCTACAAAAATCAAACTGTTCCTTGAGGATCCACCATGGGCAGGCCCTGCATTGGAGGCCAAGCACATAGAGATTCCCTCTTGATGGAGCCCACAATCTGCCTAGGGACACTGACTGGACGCCACACCACCGTGATCCCTAGAACAGGGCATGGCATATTGGGCACACCACATACATTTGCTGAATGAACAGGGACTGTAACTAAAACTAAGGCATTAGAGGGGCTCACAGGAGGGCTTCTGATGCCAACTGGAGGCAGAAATCAAAGAAGGCTTCATGAAGGTGACCATGCCCATCTGCGTCATAAAGAATGAGTAGGAGTAGGCCGGCAAAGACTGGGGGAGGCATAGGGGGGAGGCATTCCAGGCCAGGGGAAAATGTCCAATTAACGCCTGACAGTGGGTGGAAAATGCTTAGCAAAATAGTCAAGCCATTGTCAAGAGCGTTGAACTGAGCTGCCCGTGGAAAGTGACCACACATGACGCTCCTGGAAGGGCCAGTTACACTGGAGTGCTCCAGCCATCACCGCCATCCCAGTGGACTCCTCATGGCCCCCACAGCCCTCGGAGCTGGCCTCCTCCCCAGCAGCCAGGCCCTGGCACCCACTCACTGCTCAGGGAGGAGCTGCCCAACGGATGACATATTTTTCCATGACACCAGCCAGTTGCTAGGAATCTCGTATTACCTCGTGGTCCCGACACTAGTTTTCACCAGCAGCCATCTGGCAGGAGCATTTTTCAATAACTAGATGAAATTATTCTTTTGCAGAACTTGGGAGCCAAAATAATCACAAAGAGAGAGTAGACACAGGACACAGTTGAGAAGGACTTCCCTCTGGCTCTTCTGCATTTTCCTCCTCCTTCCTCTCACAGAACTAAAAGCGTTTAGGGTTCTTTAGAACTAGGCTCTAGATGGACTCAAGAAATGACAATGACAAACGCCCGTGGTAGCTGGGTCGTGTCGACTGCAAAGAGAAAGCACAGGCATCATCTCGGAGAGTGGCAAGAGGGCTAGGGAATGACTATCCTCTCAAAACCCCACAGAGCTCTGGAAACACTGGACTCGGTCTGCTCTTTGAGATCCAGGAGGTGTAACCTCAGGGCAAGGGCATGGGGCTGGAGCCAGATGAAAGGGAGATGGACTCCAACCTCTCCTCTTACCAGGCTTGTTTGGGACAAGGAACTCATCTGTAAATTCACTTCCATGGGGAAGAGCTGGGACCACAGGGTTGCCAGGAGACAGGGCTGGGCAGCTGTGAATTGTACCAGTTCTGGTTTCAGGATGTGGAGCTTGAGGGGTTGAGGCGTGGCTCCGTCACTTACCACTCTAAACCTCTTATGCTTTGGAGGCTTGACCCCATACCTAAATCCTCTCCCTTGCGTTTTTTACTGAAAGTATAAAGCTAGGTATTCGCCATATAAGGAACTACTCTGCAGCTGCTTAAAATTTTTTTTTTTTTAAGATTTTATTTATTTATTTGACACAGAGACAGCCAGTGAGAGAGACAGCCAGTGAGAGAGAGACAAGCAGGGGGAGTGGGAGAGGAAGAAGCAGGCTCCCAGCAGAGGAGCCTGACGTGGGGCTCGATCCCAGAACACCGGGATCACGCCCTGAGCCGAAGGCAGACGCTTAACGACTGAGCCACCCAGGCGCCCCCTTTTTTTTTTTTTTGAAGATTTTATTTATTTGACAAAGAGAGACAGACAGTGAGAGAGAGAACACAAGCAGGGAGAGTGGGAGAGGAAGAAGCAGGCTCCTAGCGGAGAAGCCTGATGTGGGGCTCGATCCCAGAGCGCTGGGATCACGCCAGATGCTTAACAACTGCGCCACCCAGGCGCCCCTAAAATTTTCTTTTTAAATAAAGCAAATCTCTGTATGTTGATAGCAAGAGACCCCAAGACATCCTGGGCAAGAAAAATGTATAACCTAAACATGCATGGTATGTATTTTGTGTAAATAAAAAAGGGATAAATGTGTGCGCGCACACGTAAGTGCTTACATCTGTGTAATTCATGTTTTCTGGAAGGATACATAACAGACTGTTAATGGGCAGAGAGACCTTAAATTTTCCTTTTATTCCCTTTTACACTGTTGGATTTTTCTAACCTCGTGCAAATTTATCTTTTGCTTTGAAAAATGTCAGTGGGAGTTCTCTAGGAAGTGAGATTATGGGCCATTTTTTTCATACTTATTCTGTATCAAATGAAGCTAAGAAATGTTATTCTAAATTGTAAGGTAAGGCTCAGGTCAGGATGCCAGGGTCTTGGGATGAGTACTCAGCAGGGAGTCTGCTTCTCCTCCCTCTGCACCTCCCCCTGCTTGTGCTCTGTCTCTCTCAAATAAATAAAATCTTTAAAAAAAAAAATTGTAAAGATGAAAAGAAAAGTAAAAGAAGAAACATCTTGCATGCAGGAGATTCTCAAGAGATGCTTGTTAAATTCCTACTTCCAGACACTATAGAAAAAGCCTGAGACTAGGGGGACAGAAATCCCAGGCTTAGATCCCCCTCCCCCATCTCATTGGCCATACTGTGTAACTCGTGAATCTCAATGTTCTTATCTGTAAAGCAGGTGTAGTTATACGAATGGGTAAAGTCAGATGACAATGAGGATTAAAGGAGTCACAAATGCATCTATCCTAGCCCACAGTAAACCATCTGAACAGAATGGCTGGAGTTGGAGATGTAATTTTATTTTATTTTATTTATTTTTTTTTAAAGATTTATTTATTTGACAGAGATAGAGACAGCCAGCGAGAGAGGGAACACAAGCAGGGGGAGTGGGAGAGGAAGAAGCAGGCTCATAGTGGAGGAGCCTGATGTGGGGCTCGATCCCATAACGCCAGGATCACGCCCTGAGCCGAAGGCAGACGCTTAACCGCTGTGCCACCCAGGCGCCCCTGGAGATGTAATTTTAATCTCTGTATCAAAGAACTTAAGATTTGCCAGAGTAGGTGGGTGACATTACCCAAACATATACAGGGAATATGAAACCCAATTTTTTAAAATTTAAGTAGGCTCCATGCCCAAAGCGTGGCCTGAACTCATGATCCTGAGATTAAGTCGCATACTCTACCAACTGAACCAGCCAGACATTCCAGTATGAAACCCAACTTATACCATTTCTCTTTTAGCTTTCTCAATTCAACACTGAGCTTAAGAGACCAGGGATCCAAAGGTAACCTGTGGCAGATCTGTGATGAAATCTCCCATTAAATCAGTAGTTCTCAACTAAAGGCCAGCTTGCACCCAAGGAACATTTGGCAATGTCTGGAGACATTTTTGGTTGTCACATCAGTGGGGTGCTACTGGCATCTGGTGACGAGAGACCAGGGATGCTGCTGAACGTCCTATAATACGTAAGACAAGCCTCCACGAAAGAGAATTCTCTGGCTCCAAACTGCCCACGTTGAGAATATCTGTGCTAAGTCCACCCAACTCAGGACACCTCGCTGTCAAGCTATAAAATCCCTAAGGTGGTAACTTCTGGGTCCACCTGGAAAGTCGGCTCCTTTACTTGCCCACTATATTCCAGAACATCGAAGCAGCTGAGGAACTGGCATAGGACAGGAAATTCTTCACATCAGGAGTTCCTGACTAAAGGAAATACCGTCATAATGCTCTGAACAAACGGAAGTATTGGAGATACTCCGACCCTACCGTGGTTACTAACTCCTTTGCCAATGTTAAACTTTACTCTCAGAACTAGGAATAGAAAAGCTTCACCTATGGGGCGCCTGGATGGCTCGGCTGGGCTATGACTCGAGCTCAGGGTTGTGAGTTTGAGCCCCACATTGGTTGAAATGACTTAATAAAAAATAAAATCTTTAAAATAAAATGGTTTTAGGGGCGCCTGAGTGGCTCAGACAGTTAAGCGCCTGCCTTCAGCTCAGGTGTGTTGGGATCTCAGGGTCCTGGCATCGAGCCCCGCATCTGGCTCCCTGCTCAGCAGGGAGCCTGCTTTTCCCGGCTTGTGCTGTCAAATAAATAAATAAAAATCTTTAAAAAATAAAATAAAATGGTTTTAAAAAGAAAGAAAAGCTTAACCTAGTAAATAAAAGGCACAGTTTACCTTCTGTAAGTTTGCTGTTCCCCAAGCATTCCCACACTTCCACTCAAGGTGGGATTCTGTCCAGTGATCTCCCACTCAAGTTCAATTAAAATCTCACTTCCCTAACTTGGCTATTTCCTCTCTCCTCTGCTTTTAATGTATTTTTTTTCTAACAGGAAATGTTTTGGGGGTGCCTGGGTAACTCAGTCAGTTAAACATCTGACTTTAGCTCAGGTCATGAACTCAGGGTCTGGGGATTGAGCCCCACATCAGGCTCTACGCTCAGCAGGGGAGAGGTCTGCTTGTCCCTCTCCCTCTCCCACTGCCCTTACCCCTGGGTCATGCTCTCTCTCAAATAAAATCTTAAAAAGAAAAGAAAATGTGTTTGCTTAGCACTATCTCAAAATCAGATACCAAAAGGAAGACTAGTTTTACTAATGATCCTACCCACAGAGCTCAACGTCTTCCTCTCTCTTCCAAAACTATACACTTCTCCTTTATACTGGGTCTTGTATTTGTATCCTAACATCTAGACCAGTCCCGAAGGCACAGGGAGTATTAACACACCAGGAGAATAACCATGAGTTCCAGCTTGGAGCTAACGGGTCCCTCTACCAAAGGTTAGTTTCTGAACTGGCACCAAGTCGGTTACAGGAGCACATGTACAAATCCAAGAGCCAGGCCACAGAGGCAGAAAGGTTCCTTGAGACTGGGTCACACTGATGAAAAGCAGCTGCTGTTTACTCTTTGCCTGTCACAACCACAGCTACTGACTGCTCTGTCTCGGCGGCCAAAGCAGCACAGGTCCCCACACACGGAAAACCAGGACAACCTGTTTCAGGAAGAGCAGGAGACAATGGTCAAATGGCTTTAAAGTGAGTCCTCTTGTGGGGGAGACAACTGGAACACACGCCATGGACACGGGGAAGAGAAAATCAAACAGATCTAAGAATTGCTTACCTCTGAGGACCCTGTTTTATCCCCTTCTCAGTTTTAATTTAAATTCTGACTGCACACAAAGGCCCAGCCTGTTACTATCTTATCTCTAGCTCTCATCTACTCCTGATAATTATCTCAACTTTCTCAAATGCTGAGTAAAAGCTAAACTGGTAAATCACCACGGGACACTGTGATGAAGGACCAAACTTTAATATTTCAAGGACATCAAAAATGAGTTACTGGTGGGGTTACAGAAGCTTCCATTCATGCCACCACAGCCAAGAATCAAGAATTCTGGAAGTTGAAGCAATTACCTCTTTGGATACGTAACAATATATTAAAGCAGGTCAGAAAGTGCAAAAAAGGAGGCATTCAGCAGAGCAAAAACAAGCAACAGGCTGATTGTCCTAACAGAAGCTCTTTCTGGAGCTCAATCCTGGGAATTAGAGCTGCCTCAGCCAGAGAGAGGTCCAAACATGGGTTTTGATGGATTCTTATTATAACTAGTCAAAGGCAAGCTATAAAAACAAACAAACAAACTGAGGTTCACTTTTCCCCCATGACTGTCATTGGCTCTTGCAACAGAGAGAACGTTTGGTTACTTCTCACATGTAGGCTGGGCAAGAACCCGTGGCAGGACTTAGCCAGTGATTCTGACCCCAGGCTGACATCTCTGGGCCCGAGCTCGGAGCTCCTCGGGCAGGACAGCCTGGAACTGCTCCTGCACCAGCATCTCCACAATCTGCTCCTTTGTGTGAATGTCGGGTCTCAGCCACTGTCCAGCAAGCTCCTGGAGCTGTCTGAGGACATCTCTCGGCCCCGCCGCATCCTCATAGCGGAATTTTCGGAACCTCTGCCTGGAGGCTGCCGCGCTGGGAGGATTCCTTCGTGGCATGGTCTCAAGGTCTTCAACAGAGTCTTCACTGAGGCTCTCTGGTGGAAGCCCAGAAGGCTCTCCTGGAGCCTGGCCCTCGGGAGCCGATATGAGGACACCTTCTGGCTCCTCAGCTATCATCTCATTTGACGGTGACCTTATTTCATCATTCTGGACTTCTCGATCTGTGTGTCTCTCTAGGTACCCTTCAGCCTCCATTCTGGAACTCTGGAAAAGGAGGTCGCAGACTCCTGAACACAGAGAAAAGACAGGCTCAGCAAAAACAGACCAGAGACTGTTAAAACCACCTTCATCTCATGGATCTGATCCAGACCCAAGTTCCATCAGCTTTCCAATCTTAGCAGGCTTTCTTAATAAAGCTACTAGACATTCTACTTTTGTCCCCCTGGATCAACTGACACAACTGAGAAAAACGTTGTCAGTGGTTTACCAAAACCACGAATGTAGATTCTCAAAGCAGGAAGAATGAAGAACGCTGGCCTCGCTAACCAGAGAATTTTCTAGAGGATCTTTCATCCATTTTCCCTGCATTACAAAGTATTTTACATTATGTTAAAACAAAAAAACTATGTATGCACATGATTTACTGGGGGGGGGACTATAAAATCACGGGTGTTTGCTTCTTCCAATGTCTTTTATGGAGCTATGTCCAAAAGCAAGTTATGAAAAAGTACTAAAATATAAGAGATAACGGTCTGTTCATTGACATCTACTCTGCTGTCTTTTCTTACCTGCCTCATCTCTTTCATGATGAAAGAGTAATAAGTCTTAAAAAGTACTTTAGGGGCGCCTGGGTGGCTCAGTCAGTTAAGCATCTGCCTTGGGTTCAGGTCATGATCTCAGGGTCCTGGGATCAAGCCCCAGGTCAGGCTCCCTGCAGGGACCCTGCTTCTCCTCCCCCTCCCCCTCCTTCATGCTCCTGCTCATTTGCTTGCTCATTCTCTCAAATAAATAAAATCTTTATAAATAAATAAATTAATTTTAAAAAGTACTTTAGGAGCTACCATCACGTTAAACCTAAGCCCCCTCTTTACAAAAAAGAAAGAATAAAAAAGCTTCTATGTTAAGATCAAGATCCTAAGTTCCTCTAATCAGGGCCGCCTGGGTGGCTCAGTTGGTTGAGCATCTGACTGGATTTCAGTGGCAGGTCATGATCTCCATGCTCAGCAGGGAGTCGGCTGGAGCTTCTCTCTCTCTCTCTCTCTCTCTCTGCCCGTCCCCTGCTCGCAGGTACGGGCTCATGCGTGCACATGCGCTCTCTCCCTCTCTCAAATAAATAAATAAAATCTCTAAGTTCCTCTAATCAGTATACGGGAAACTGAACTAGTCGGAATCCTAGTAGCGTATGTGCCCAACTCTCTGGATGCTTGTCAGCTCTAGGATTAGGAAAACAACTGTAGTGGGGGAGAGGAGGAGGGGCACACTAAATACCTGTAAAATCCCAGAAAAAATGGCTTTGCTTCATTTGGGTTAGGGCCTCACTCCAAGAGAAAGGTTATGTACAGGAAAACCACAATCTATGTTATTAAAAAAGAGAGAGAGAGACTTCAAGTGACAGTACAGAAATGACTAAATTTACACTTCAGGGTCTGTCCAAAGAGTTACAACCCCTACCATGGGGTCAGTTTTCAAAGGCCATCTTTTTTCATTAACAAACCCCCTCCCCCGAGAATTAATTCCTCCCCAGTCCATGAAGCAGGAGTGTTGACATTTAAAACCCCTCCCACCTCAGGGAGTTTCTCAAATCTGTTCCCTGGGTAACAACCAACAGAGGCCAACAATCACCAACACTGACCAGCTGCCTTGCATTAACTAGTTCTCAGCTCCTAGTCACCACTTTTTCAAATGTTTCATGACCTATTTTCTAGGAACTTTGAATTGACTCTAGACCCTGCAGTTTGGATATTCTTGGAACACACTTACTCTTCTCATATTATCTGGGTTTTT
Organism: Ailuropoda melanoleuca; assembly: GCF_002007445.2. Lineage (NCBI taxonomy): Eukaryota > Metazoa > Chordata > Mammalia > Carnivora > Ursidae > Ailuropoda > Ailuropoda melanoleuca. The sequence continues at coordinate 2,493,169 of NC_048219.1, read as the reverse complement.
GCTCAATCAACAGCGTGCACTCTTCCCCCAAAATACGCTGTCACTAATCGACAGTGATGAAGCCCAAAGCAAAATATCCCCAGAACTCAGGGGCACCTTGGAGAAAAATATTTAGTCAAGGTAAGGTTGGCTGAAATGTGAGAAAGCAAAATCCTGGGAACAGCCTAAGTGACCATCAACAGGGAAATAATTAAAGTATTGTCAGCCATTCAGCAGAGTAAATGCAGCCTTATGAGGCATGAACTTGGCCTGTGAGTGCTGATACAGACAGACGTCCCTGACTAAAGGCGCACATCACTACGTGTAGTATGATCCCACCTGGGGAAATTAAAATACATACACAAGCATATATGACCCCATCTATCCACAAAACTACCTTCAATTGTACTTACTTTTGAAGAGCAGGAACAGAAGACACATTTTTCATGCCATACCTTTCTATGTTGCTTTCTTTTTAACTACAACTATGTATCACTTTCCTAATTCAAAAGGAAGCAAACATTCTCCTGCCCAAAACCTTTGAGCGAAAAACCCCTAACACAGTTAGGAAAACACCCTTTTATTAATTCTTCTAGCTCCCAGTCCCGGAGGTCTTTACAGCCCCGACTTCTAAGAATAGTCTCAACTGTCAGGAGTCCAGTTCTCAAGGCTCGATCTGAAAGATGGACCAACTCCACGATTTGACCAGCTAATAAATCCTATCAGTTTTAGAAGACCAATGATCAGACACAACGCTTACCCTCATCCGTTAAGAATGCCGACTTACTGAGCACTTACTTCCTAGCTGACACTGTGCTGAGCATTTTACACTCCGCTGTGTGATCCTCTCAGTCACTCTATAAACTCTCCATACGACTCTCCACTGCCCCAGCAGTCTCTATTAACAACAGCAGCAGCCGATGCTATTGAGTTTTACACGCCAGACACCCCGCGGAAGATTTCCCTCATCCAATCCTCCCGATAACCCAGTAGGACAGTTACTGTCATTTCCATTCACACGGGAACAAACTGAGGCCCGACGAGAGGGGATTTGCCCAAGGTCACAAGGCCAGGAGGTGATGGGACCAGCCCGCTGAATAGAAAATTCCCGGCGTCTAGGCGGGGTGCTGAGCCGGGCTCCTCCCACCATATGGGCGCGGCTCTGAGGGCCTCGGGTGGACTGGGAAAAGTCTGGCGCTCCAGACCAGGACCTCCTCCTCCCGAGCTGAAGCGAAATCCAAGACCACGCCAGCCCGAGCGGCCCGCAAAGTCCCCGGACAGGGCTTCTCCGCTCCGAGGGCGGCTGCCACCACCGCCGCCGCCGCGGCCCCCCGCGCCCAACAGACCGTGTGCGGGGAAAGGAGAAGCGGTCGGGAGGGATGGAGGGAAGGGGGCGTTCACCTGCGCAGGTGCCACCTCCGAGGGTGGGGGGAACGGGGGCGGGGGCGCCTCGCGAGCCAACACGAAGCCCGAAACCGACTCCAAGAAAAAGAAACCAACTACCCTGCGCAGAGCTTTGTAGCCCACCGCCGGAACCGGAAGTGGCGCCCCGCCCGGAAGTTGGAAGAGAAGGGGGAGACAGGGTAGAGGGGCGGGGTCTCTCTAGGCCTCGGCGGTGCTCCCAGCTCCGTGGTTTTAACCCGTGGTGTGGTGGGCTTTGGGCCTTCCTCAGTGCTCAGTTCTCCCTGCCGTGCGGAGCTGTTGGTACCGCCTAGGCAGCTTCTCCGGCTAGGGGAAGTTCCCCGATTTTTCAAGCCGCAGTTTGCCCAGCTGCAAAGTGGAAAGAGGTCGAAGCGGGAATTGAGACACTCCAGGAGTCGGCCCGCAGCTGACTCAGCGCCCCACCCTGAGGTTACACCCTTGAGCCTTTGCACCACCCAGAGGAAAGAAACCAGAATAGAGGGCTGGGTGGCGGCTGTTAGAAACGGTGGTCCTGTGTGGCGCCCCGTGGAATCATTTCGCGGGCAGTGGGCACGGTCTTTTTGAAGTACCCCTGCCTCACTGTACCCAGACAGAAGTGGGCATGTGTCCGCGTGGCTTTGTCAGTCTGTCTGTCCTGGGTACGGAAGGCTCAGTCTTAGCCCTGTATGCCTCTTCCCCGAGACTTTCCAGTTGCTGATGGTTAAGAACTGAAGTCACCCTTTGCTGGTTTGAGTCTGGGTTTAGGCTGGATTTGAGTCGGGAGCACACATGTTAAAATAGCACAGCCTGTGAGAGGAAGTACGAAGATGCTAACCGAGTCAGCCCTCGCGCGTCCTTGCTCTCAACCCTGAAGGGGAAGGGACTTGGCTGTTAGGGACAGGCGCTCAGGTGGCCCACCCATCTATCCTCCCATTTGCCCTATCCAAATGGGACAGGCTAAGGAATTTAGACGGGCGCTCCTAAGACTCCTGCTGGGTTATCACAACCCTCCCCCCAACCTTCCCTACCCTCCACCCTAACCTCCCACACCACCCACTCCGCCCCACTTTACCCCCAGCCAGTGTCCCTGGTGACGAGAAGATGTGCCTGTTGTCTCTACTGCCACTGTGGGTCCGTAAACCTCTAGATTGCCAGATACTCCAGCTGATGGTTGGATAACCAGAGCTCCTTGCTACGCTCCTACTCCTACCTCCCCTAGTGACTGTGGCCCTTCCCCCACTCACTCCTACAGGGCAGTTTCCACCTTTCCCCTCCTCTCAGCCTTGGTTTCCCCATCTGTAAGTGAGAGGGTTGCACTACATTAAGGACTTCTAGTTGCCCTCCCCCCCACCCCCATCCAATTCTTAGGTTCCTTAGGAATGCTTCAGGAAAACTCCTGGAATGGGGTGGGGGTGGGAGACTGGGCAGTGCTTTAGGTCTCAGAGCAGCTCCAATTTTACAGGTTTATAAATTTATATGAAAATATATATGTTGTGGCTCTGTGTAAGATTATCCTATCATTCAGGATAAAAATGTAAACTTCATACTTTGCCCACATTCCTCATCTTTCCCCATCCTCCTATTCACTCACTATGCTCCAGGCACGCTGGCCTTCTAGTTATTTTGCAAACCCAAGAAGCTCATCATCACCTCTTTGGTGATCTCTGCTTGTGGTGCCCTTTCCTGACATCTGGTCATCCCGGTTCCAGTTCAAATGGAGCCTCTCTCGAGCAGCCTTTGCTGTCCAACCTCCGCCCTTTCTAAAGGCATCCATTCAGTCCCTTTGTAGCCTGTTACTCTGTATTGTTATTATCTGTTTATTTTCTATCTCACCCACTCGAAACAGTGGCCACAGGGCCAAAGATCTTGACTATCCCGTCACCATGTCTCTGGCACCTAAAACTGAACATAAGCTAGATAAATATTTATCAAATGAATCAATGAGTGAAGGAATGAACAGAGAAGGCTTGAATTTTATGATAATGCCAAACTGGTAAAGACCATGAGGGACACAGGTGTAGTTTAACAAAGTTAGGATTATTAACTTGATGCAGCAAGAACCCAAAGAAAGCATGGGTGTCTCATGAAATAAGGGAAGAGACAGGGTTACTGTAGGGTTTGGGGGAAGATTGGAATTTAGAAGAAATTGAAATGAGGCTGTGTTGATAGGCTCAAGGCAAACCTGGACCTGTAGAAAGGGGTTAGCATCTAGCTTGAGATGAGAAGTAGACTCATGGTCCTGTATCCTTGGATACCACAAAGTTAAGATAAATATGGACTGTTGTGTCCAAAATCCTCTTATTAGAAGCTCTGCATCTGGCTTGGTAATCCAAGTATGGCTCTGACCCACTGGACAAGAGTGCAATTTTTCATCTCACTGACATGATCTCAAACAGCAGAGTTTCTCAGCACTGTGTCTTTGGTGTTCATTGACAAAAGAAGGTTTGATAGAGTCACATTTGACAGGAATCACTTGATGCCTCAATCATTTGGGTGTAAGTCCCCTCTAGAGCTCAACTCTTCCCATCCCAAAGTGACTCCAGCTCCTTGGGCCCCACATCACTCTGGGCCTTTATTAGAACACCAAGTCAACCCTCCATCCCTGCTTGGGTGTACCTATCAGATTTCCAGCCAGACTCAGGGCTCATCAAGGGCCTGGCCCAAGTTTGGGTCATTTTCCTCTGTCCATGCCTGCCACGGAATACCCATAGCTGCTCAATCTATGTCCATCGATCTAACCATTGATGGGTTTTCTGAATGTAGCGAAGAGGAAGTGGAAGGAGGCATACCAAGATAGCTGTGTAAGAGACAAGGGAATGATGTGGGTGGTGGTTTAAAATCTCCCAAAGGGGAAGTTCGTAAAATGTCGCCAATATGAATGTTATGAAAAAGGAACAGTGTATGGAATTGTTGACTCTTTTAAGATTAAAAAAAAAAGAATTATTGACATGTTAATGAGTTTTAAATGAGAACAAAATTGTTGACACCTAGTGATTAAGGAGAAGGCAACACAGCACTGATCCTTTATATTTTCCAAAGGGGATAAAATGTTGATGGGGCTCCTGGGTGGTTCATCCAGTTAAGCCTCTGCTTTTGGCTCAGGTCATGATCCCAGGGGCCTGTGATCCAGTACCGCATTGGGCCCCCTGCTCAGTGGGGAGTCTGCCTCTCCCCCCACTCATGCTCTCTCTCACTTTCCCTCTTTGAAATAAATGAATACAATCTCTAAAAAATTATAAAAACGTAAAGGTTGACATTGTGCTTCTTCAAAAGGTAGATTTTCTTCATGATTTAGAAAACAAAACCAAAAAGCTGTTGGCATTGACACTCTAATCATTACTCAAAAAATTAAATTATTGGGGCACCTGGGTGGCTCAGTCGGTTAAGCAGTTGCCTTTGGCTCGGGTCATGATCCCAGGGTCCTGGGGTCACGCCCCGAGTTGGGCTTCCTGCTCAGTGAGGAGTCTGTTTCTCCCTCTCCTTCTGCCCCTCCCCTGCTTGTGTTCTCTCTGCCTCTCTCAAATAAATAAAATCTTTAAAAAAAATTAAATTATTGACTATATGGTTTTTTAAAGGATTTGAATCATCAAGACTTGGAAATTTAAAAAAGAATATTGAATTATTGATCAAATTGTTGACACTTCTAGGCAAGATTTCCAAACTCCCTGTTGCTCACCCGCGAGGAGGGTGTCAGCAACTAGCCTCCCACTGAGGCTGGGTGGAGGGCCCCTGAGGGCCTATACCCAGCCACAGGGTGGAATTTTACAGATCTGACCGCCCTTTATCCTAAAACTATTTTGGGAAACTGTCCAAGGGTCCTTCCCTGGCCCAATAGGAAAAGGTAGATCCTTAGCTTTGGCACCCCTGCTGTGGCCTGAGAACACCTGTTACACTTCACCTGGGACTAGCCGGCTGACTCAACACGACTGAGTACCATATGCTGATTCCAGAAGTTCTCTCATCCTCCCCCACACCCTTGTCATGCAGAGGTCTCTGCTCTGCTTGAGTCAGTTCCTCCCTTGTCCTAACTCTGGCCTTGCCAGACCCATTCTTGGGCTTTTGTAGCAGCTGGAGTGGGGAGTATGGGCTGGAGGAGAGTTTCCGTGGGGGAGGGTTCAGGAATGGTTATGGAGAAAAGTGGGGAGGCAGTTATAATGCATAGGGACAGTGGGTGGGAAAGGAAAAAAGAAGAAAGAAAATTTTATGAAGTATAGTTGATATAATCACTTTGGAGAGCAACTTGGCAATTGAAGCTGAAAATGAGCACACCGTCCTACCCAGTAATTCCATTTCTTGGAATATACCCTAGAGAAACTCACACATTTGTACCTGGAGATATGTCCAAGGACATTCACTGAAGCACTATTTGTAATAAAAAAAAAAAATTGGCCTGCTGTGAATGTCCACCTGTAGGGCGAAAAGGATAAGTAAATAGTGTCGTGCAATAGGATACTCTTCAGAACCAGCAGCAATGAGCTAGAGATACACAAAGTAGCATGGAGAGACCTCAAGAGACAATGTTGTGTGAAAGAACCCGGTTGCAGAATAATACAGACAGCGTGAAGTCATACCTGAACTTTTTTTTTTTTAAGATTTTATTTATTTATTTGAGAGGGAGAGAGCATGAGCAGGGGGAGAAGCAGATACCCTGCTGAGCAGCAAGGCCTACGTGGGGCTCGACCCCAGGACCCTGAGATCATGACCTGAGCTGAAGGCAGATGCTTAACCCACTGAACCAGCCAGGCTCCCCACTATGTGTGTATGTCTAAAAACCAAAACAATGAATACGTTGTTTATGGATATTATATATGTGATTTAAAAAATACATAACAGCATGGAGTGGAAGGATAAATGCCCAATTCATTTCATTCGTAAGTATAAGTTAGGTCAATGCCACCGTAACAAGCACCCCCAATCTCAGTGGCCTTATAACAACAGAGTGTATTTGTTACTTGTGCTACATGTCCATCAGGGGGCACAGGGGGCTATGCTCCATGTCTCCTCACTCTGGAAACAGGCTGACCTGTAGCCAGCCCTTACCATGGCAGAAGGAAAGACAGCTCTGCAAATGGTCCCACCTCTCAGATCTTCACTTGGGCCAGAGGGAGACACATGGACCAGCCCACCTTCACGGGGGCAGGCAAGAACGATCCTGCTATGTGCCCCAAAGGAAAACCAGGGCTATTGGGTGAACGACCCCACAGCTGTGAGGATGTCCTCTGAGTACAAAGGGACCTCCACCTTAGTAATGTAGTTATTCTTCTAGAAAATCTGAAGCAAAAATGTGGACTTTGTTAATGCTCGAGGGAGGCTACATGGGTGTTTCCTATATTATTCTCCATGCTGTATCTTTTAAACGTTTTTAAATTAGAAGTATAATTTTTAAGAGGAGGGGCAATGGGGCAAGAGCAATATTAAAAATGATAAACATGGAGTGCCTGAGTGGCTTAGTCGGTGGGGTGCCTGCCTTTGGCTCAGGTCATGATCCCAGGGTCCTAGAATTGAGCCCACCTTGGGCTCCCTGCTCAGCAGGGAGTCTGCTTCTCCCTCTCCCTCTGCCTGCCACTCTCCCTGCTTGTGCTCTCTCGCTCTCTCTCTCTCTGTCAAATAATAAATAGAATCTTTTTAAAAAAATTATAAACATATATCCTTGCTGAGTGCATGTTTGCCTCCACAGTACCCAGGAGGAACATGACTGAAGGAATTCAGTTGTTTCTATGTTGCCCCTGGCTGTAGGGCAGCAATGTTTTGGCCCTCAACAACAGCCCCGTGGGCTCCGACCCTGTTTGTGGCATTGTGTGTGCTTCTGAGTGTGTCGGCTCCCGGCCACAGCAGGGCTCCCAACGTTGTTTTCCTCACATCTGTACTCCCGGCCCTGAACTTGCCACGAAGAAGGTACCTCCTAAATGTTTAATGAATGACTCTGATATGTTCATTTCTATCTCAATAATGAGCCGTTTCAGGGCAGGAACCATGTCGCCCTCCCCCTCCGAGCCCACCTCAGGAACAAGGTATGAATGCTTGTTGAATGAATGATGAATGAATGACCACAGCCCTCTTTCCCTAGCGCATCAATGGAAGCAGAAAACACGTGGCCCTTGCCACTCCACCAAGAGCCTTCCAAGGGGCAGGCAAGGGCAGTTTGTCTACAGACTCTACCATGCTTTTATGCCCGCACTGAAAACCCCAGGGTGATATGTGGCTGTACAGGGTGACCAGCTTCTTGGGACTCGCCTACTTTCACCGCCCCAAGTCCTGTGTCTCGGGCACTCCCCCAGTCCCAGGCAAACCGGGATGGTTGGTGACTTGATAGCAACTCTCTCTTCTCTCTGGACCTCGAGTTTTTCTCATTCTCATGAGAGGGTTGAATCTGGGCTCACCTCTTACATATCAGCTCTCAGATTTTAGGAATAGCCTGGAAGGGAACAGGTGAGTCAAAGAAAAAAGAGAGACTCGTGTTGGGGTTTTCTGAGAGATCTTTATTTTTTACCAAGAATGTGGATCAGCACTGCCACCGAGGCCTTGGTTTTAGTGGCTTGATATGACCTGGGAAAAGTGGGGAGACCCAGAATAGTCTGGTTAGGAGCAGATTCTGAAGCCATATGGAACTGAGTTCGATTTCCAGCCATGCCACTCATCAGCTGTGTGACCCTGGGAGAGTGACTCGACCCCTCTGAGCCTCAGTTTCCTTGTCTGTATGATGGGATGTAATCATAGCACTCATCTCACGGGGGCGGTTGATGAAACTGTTAACTAAGGATGTTTAAGTAGTTTATCAATGGTGGCTATTACTGCGATCGGGCACGATATTAACCCTCCCTGACCACTCATTCTCAGGTGAGGTTAACACTTTCACTAGAGCTGTAGGGACCAGCTTTCCCTACATTTCATGATTATTGCTCATTTAATTGTCTCTTCCCCACAAGGCAGCCCTTTGACATATTATTGCTCTATCTTTCAGGACAGGAAAAGACTCAGACCAAAGAAGACATTTCATAAACACTTGTTGAAATAAGACAGTTCAGCCATAGTTCAAAGCTCCATCCAGAAGCCACTGAAGTTGTTGGGGCCACACTGTAGCTGAAAACATCCCCAAAACCCTCTGAACTGTGTCTGAGGGCCCCTCTGCTCCTGACCTTCTGGGATCCTTCCAGCCCCTCCTCAGGATCTGAGCCTCACCCAGCCCGGCACGGGGGCGCCCTACCCCGCTCACCTCCTTGATCCAGTCATTGAAGGCCGAGACCCGTGTGAACACTGTGGGCTTCTTGATGGTGTTGCAGCCAAAGGCAGACACAAAGCTGGTCACACCGTGGACCTGCCAGGAGCCGTCTGCTGCAGGGCAGTTGAGGGGTCCCCCAGAGTCACCCTAGAATGGTCAGAGAGTGGTGGGGAGCTGAGCCATCTCTGAGATGGAAGGAACTGGTTCTGACCATTGGGGAAGAGAAGCCGCTGGGTGACTTGACCTCTCTAAGCTCCCGTTGGCTTGTTTGGGATGGGAACTAAGATCTGTCCTACAGGATCTTGTGAGAACGAAGTGAGATAATAAATAGATGATCTGTTTATTAGCCCAGGACCTAGCAGAGAGGAAGCAATCGATAAATGGCAGTCCCCGTTATTTTTACTACAGCCAGTTTTCCTATTCTTAATCCTGCTCACTCCTAATGCAATGACAGTACTGTTTTATCCTAACTTCAGGACCATGGAGTTGAAGGTGACTTGAGAGATCATGGTGTCAATGTCCCTTGCTGGGCTTCAGAGGAAGCCCGAGGACCCGGTCACATGATTTGCCCCAGGTCAAGTCCGTGTGAGCTGGGACCAGAAGCCGGAGGTCGGGCCGATGTGTCTGGACCACACGGACTCCCTCCAAGTCCTGCCTGGTCTGGAGGCTGAGTGGGGCGCGCAGGTAGGATTTCTCATCCACCTCCTATAGGCAGCTGGCGGAACTTCCCCCAGGCCCTGCCCTGCGAGCTGACTCACGTTGCACCCGGAGCGGATGTCCCCGCCGGCGCACACCATGCTCTTCCTCACGAAGAGGCCCCACCAGTCCAGCTGGGAGCAGTGCTCATAGTCCACCACGGGCAGCAGGGCCTGCTGCAGCTTGTCTGGGAGCGGCCCACCCGCTGTGGGAGACACGGTGCTCAGTGGGGTGCCCTGGGGGTGCCGGGCTGGGGCTGGGCCCTGCGAGTAGGGCTGGGAGCCTCCGAGTGGGGTGGGGGGTGGGGAAGGCAACACTTCTAGGCTGATGGGGACTCTCCTCCCACCAGAGGGTCCTGCCTGCTTTGTCCACCATAACATCCCCAGCACCGGGCACGCAGGAGACACTACAAATGCTCAATAAACCCACTGGTGTTTGGGTGGATGGGGGCGGGGGGGGGGGAAGGTGCTCCTGCAGGAGGAATGGTGGCCCCCAGGTCCTGTCTTCCTGCCCACAGTCCCTGGGGCCGGCAGGAGGGGTCAGCACGCACTGTAGAGACGGCCCCAGCCGCTGATGTAGCAGGGCGCCCCGTTGGGCAGGATGTCCCCGGCGGGCGGGAGGCAGGCGAGCTGGACGGCGTCCCCCAGCTGCGAGCTGCGTGAGAGCTTGATGAGGGCGATGTCATTGCTGGGGAGGAGGAAGGAGTCAGAAGAATCAGGGGAGTCTGGTCCTCCAGCCAGACCAAGCCCCACCTGCCGGCCTTTGCCGCAGAGAGTTCACCTCTAGGATGTCCCACTGCTTCTTTCCCTGTCTCCGAATCGCATGTGTTTTTAGGGCAGAACAACCGCCCGCCGCCCCTCGAGCCCACGCTGACCCTTGGTCTTCCTAGCTGTTGTCAGCTTCGATGCTGAGGTTTGCACGCTTAAACTGTGTCAGGACCACGGACGTCTGGTTAAAACACAGGTTGCTGTGTCCCACCCCCGGGTTTAGTGTTCTCACCCAGTGATCACCGCCCTGACCTTCAAACCACCCAGGAAGGCCAGCAGGTCACCCTTGACATATGGTATAATTGAGGCCCCAGAAGGGCAGTGACTTGCCCAAGCCACACAGCAACTTAGTGCTGGGGACTGATTTTCAGTCCAGTGCTCCTCCCTTTGCCCACAGTGCTGGGAACCCAGGATGCACTGGACGAATGTTGGCTTAATGGCAGAACCCTTGGATTTGGGAGAGGAGATGCCAGAGATGTCCTGGGTTCAAGTCAACTAGCCAAGTGGACTTGGGGGAGTTCCTGGCCCTCCCGGAGCCCTGCTGTCCTTCCATAAGGAGAGAGCTTTAATGTAGATGGTCCTTAAATGCTCTCCTGGCTCTGACCCTCAGTGTGTGGGACCAGGGCCCAGGCTGCTGGATCCAGCCCCACCGTCCCTGGGAGTCTCCTCAGAATCGTCTTTGGGTCATGGGGGGACCAGTAACCCCTGGGTCCTAGGCCTAAGCATCCACTCACCCACAGGTTACGCAGTTGGAGTTCCAGAGTGGGTGCACGAAGAGGTCCCCGGCATTGATGGGGATCACCTGTTCATAGCCTTCTTCTTCAGCCCGGTTATACTCGCCCAACACCACCTGGTAGGTCAAGGAACTCCTGCTGGTGGAAGTCAGGTCAGTCTGGGCCTGACTGGCCTGCCTGCCTCCCCTCCCACATCTGCCCACTGCCTCCTGGTTCTCATGCGGAGACAGGGGCAAGCGGAAGAACTTACGAGACACAGTGGCCTGCAGTCATGACCCAGTCGGGGGTGATAAGGCTGCCGCCGCAGGTGTGATAGAAAGCACCATCCTTCTTGTACTGCAGGGAGACCTGGCGGCAAGGGGGGGAGGAGCCTAAGTGGTCTGGGCCCCCAGTAAGGGCTAATATCCATGGCTGTATAGGTTGTGCACTGCACAACTCTAGAAGGCATCATTCATGCAGAATGGCATCCTCTAGAAATGCGCAGAGTTTCACCTACACGACTATCATCTATGGCTGCTTTGATACTACCATGGCAGAGTTAAGTCATTGCAATAGAAAACATACAGTTGACGAAAGCTAAAATATTTACTCTCTGGTCCTTTACAGAACAAGTTAGCTGACCCCTGCTGTAGACCAATGCTATCCGGTAGAACTTTCTTTTTTTTTTTCCCCCAAGATTTTATTCATTTATTTTTGCAAGAGCAAGAGCGAGAGCATGAGCAAGGGGGGAGGGGTGGAGGGAGAAGCAGACTCCCTGATAAGCAGAGAGCCTGAGGTGGGACTCGATCCCAGGACCCTGGGATCATGACCTGAGCCTAAGGCAGATGTTTCACTGACTGAGCCACCCAGGCGCCCCCAATAGAACTTTCTGTGATGACGGAAATATTCTGTATCTTGGCTGTCCAGGATGGTAGCCACCGGCCATATGCAACCATTGAGAATTTGAAATGTGGCTAGCATTGAGCAACTGAATTTTTAACATTATTTTCAGTTAAGTTAACATTAAGTTAAACAAATACACGTGGCTAGTGGCTCCTGTGTCAGTGCAGGGGGTCTGGCCCCCTGTGCCCCACTGACCCCTGTAAAGCCCTTCATTTCTTTAGTGCTCTCAGACCTTGTTGCCTTGTTGTATAATTCGAGGAGTCTAGCTAGAAGTGTCGGCCCCAAACCTCCCTCCCTAAACACAGTGCCTGAAATTCCACTATTCGTGCACCACATAAACATTGCCTTCTCCCCAGATGCCACTTCTGACTTGCCAACAGCCCAGGGAGGGTTACGGATCGGGTGGATAAGACTTCCATGTGAAGTCAACTGTCCGAGAGTCTCCTGGGCTTTGGAAGCTGAGGAGGACACCGGAAGTGAAGCAAGGCAGTCAAGACTGAATCCCTTGCAGTCAGAAGAGGATGCAGAACCCATGGTGAGAAAGAGCGCCCCTCGCATTGCTCTTACCTGCCAAGGCCAGCTGTAGGGGACTGCGTCCTCACCATTGACAACGCGGGCAGAGGGCTGGTAGGAAGGTCGGCCACAGCCCGAGGCTGGAAGGGAGAGCGGAGACGTCAATCAGCCAGAGAGTCCCCCCAAAACATAGAAAAGGCCTGGGTCCCAGTTCTAGATGCACCACACGTTGACTGTGTGACCTGGCGTAAGCTCTGTCCCCTCTCTGGACCTCTGCAGCCACATATGAACAGTGAACATCTGGACTAGAGAGGGGGTTTCCTGAGTCCCAGGAGGCTAGGAATGGAGATGTGACCTCCTCCCACGGCAGGATTGAAGGAGCTGATGCACTTAGAACCCTGCCTGGGCCCAGCGAGCCCTTGCGAAGTGATAGCTAATTGTCATGAAAAGCGGTGGTTTTGGAATAAGACTGCCTGCCCCTACCTCTAGCGTGGACTACTTTACTTCTCTGGGGGTCAGTTTCTCCATCTGTAAAATGGGGATAATAATAGTACTAATCCCATGGGCCTGTTACAAGAGATAATATAAGAAAAAATCCTTAGCATTCCCTGGCATACAGTCAGCACTCTTACATTACAAGAGATCATATAGGAAGAGGATAACAAGAGATACATATACAGGATTACAAGGATTACAAGAGATAATAGGAGAAAAAATCCTTAGCATTCCCTGGCAGGGATTACAAGAGATAATATAAGAAAAAATCTTTAGCATTCCCTGGTGTATAGTAAGCACTCAATAAACATTATCTGTTATTATTACAGTCAGTCAAGGGAAACTGCTTGGAGGTGGCCCTGAGCTAGCATATAATATGGTGAAGAGACTAGGAAAAGGCTAGACCACAGGATATGGAGTGGGGTAGGGGGAGGGAGAGAAGCATTGGAGGGTTAAGCAGAGGAAGAGAAATTCCAACCCAAGTAATCTAACCGTAGAGCCCAAACTCCTCACCGTTAGACTTTCTTCACTGTCCCCAATGAGGAGTCCCACCACAGTGCTTTGGGTACCCCAGTCTTTCTCCTGAGCTGCTCCATCCATGGCTCCCCCTCCATTGTCCTGCCCCAGCACCAAGCTGAACCCCCACAATCATGCCCAGGTACAAGCTGAGATCCTGTCCTGTGGAGCCAGGTGTCAGGTTCATGAGACTCAGGGTGGGTGACAGATTTCAAGGGTCCCTGGCCAGTGCAGCACAGGGTGGGGTCTTACCAAGGGCCACAAAGAGGAGGGAACTCAGCAGCCAGAGCATCATGAGTTTTGAGACGATAGGAAAGGCACACATAGCCTGGGGCTCTAATATAGGGCAGAAAGCGGATGGGGGGGTGCAGATTGGGCTCCATTCCCAGACCAGGTGGTGGAACGCCAGCTCTCTCATGGTCCAAGGCCACGGCCCCCACCTGCTGCACATGGGGCAGTGACGGCCAACAGGAAGACCCAAGGTTCTCTCCAACTTGTGGCCACACAGGTGGCACTCAATGGCCAGCTGATAATGGGGAAGGGGGAAGGAAAGGTCTCAGCAGAACAAGCCAACCTCTTCCAGGAGAGAACATGGGCTGGAACTGGTCAGACGTGGGTTCAAATCTTAGCTCTGCCACCTCCAGGCTCTTCATCCTTGGGCACATGGCTTAACCTCTTCGGACCTCAGGTTTCTCATCTCCAAGTCAGGAGCTATATTAGTGTCTACCTAAAAAAAAAAAATTGTTGAGTGTTTTCTCCGTGTCAGGATGTTGTAGGGGATGGAGCCATGAACAAGACATGGTCCCAGTTTCCCTAGAGCTTGAGTCTAGTAGGGGAGACAATGACAAATCAATAAAAAGAAATAAAGGCTACTTCGTGTGTGTGTGTGTGTGTGTAGTTTAAAGAATAATAGTAAAATAAATACCTTTATTCTCTCCACCCGGCTTCAGAAATAAAACATTATAATTCCTCTGTGTATCTCAACCCTATGACATTCTCTTGCTTTCATTAGATTTCCACATACATATGTATTCCTGATACATACATATGTATTCCTAATACATTGGCTTTCCTTTTTGGCTGTCTATGTGAGTAGAATCACACAGTGATCATTCATTTGTGATGTCGTTTTTATGTTGTGTTCAATATTGGTTTCTGAAATCCATCCGTGTTGATGCATGCAATTGATTTATTTTTACTATTTAGTAGTCTATACTTCAAATATTCCAAAATCTATCCAATCTATTGTTAACAGATATTATAGTGTTCCTCACTCTTTGCTTTTATGGAAGTGCTTCACATATATCTACTCTATGCCTTGGATAAGAATGAACGAAACACGGGGTATGCAACGGTCCAGCTATACTGTGTAATGACAAAGAGTCAAGAGTCTCATTAACAGGGAATGGTGGTTCCCTGCATTGCATTTCTGAGCCAACTTTTATTGGCATTCTTAATTGTGTGTCCAACTGTGAGGTGTGAAATGGTGTTTCATTGTGATTTTAATTTACATTTAATTTATCACAAATGAGGTTGAGTATCTTTTATTTTCTTTCTTTTTAAAGATTTCATTTATTTATTTGACAGAGAGAGAGAGAGCGCGATCACAAACAGGGGGGAGTGGCAGGCAGAGGGAGAGGGAGAAGCAAGCTCCCCTCGGAGCAGGGAGCCTTATGTGGGGCTTGATCCTAGGACCCTAGGATCGTGACCTGAGCTGAAGGCAGACGCTCAACCGACTGATCCACCCAGGCACCCGAGATTGAGCATTTTTAAAAATGTTCGTTGGACATCCATATTTCATCATCCATGAAAGGCCTATTTATGTCTTTTTGCCATCCTTTTAAAACATTTTTTTGTTTGATTTATTTAAATTTTAAAAAACCTGTTCACTCATTTCTCCTACCCCCACCCCCACCCACTCTTGCAACCACCAATCTGTTCTCTGTATCTATGAGCCTGGGTTTTCTTTGTTAAGAGTCTATGTATAAAATAGACCATATGGTATTTTTCTGTCTCTGTCTGATTTATTTCACTTAGCATGATGCCCTCAGAGTCCATCCATGTCACAAATGGCAAGATTTCATCCATTTTTATGGCTGGATTATATTCCATTGTACATATCTCACGTTTTTATTGGTTCATCCATTCATAGGTAGAGAGACTACATCTTGGCTACTGTAAATCTTGCAGCAATGAACGTGAACTGCATATATCTTTTTGAGTTAGTTTTTTCATTCTCTTTGGATAAATGCCCAGAAATGGAACTGCCGGGTCATATGGTAGTTCTATTTTTAATTTTTAAAGGGACCTCCATCCTGCTTTCCTTAGTGGCTGCACCAATTTACATTCCCACTAATAGTGTACAATGGTTCCTTTTCTCAGCATCCTCGCCAACACCTGTTATTTCTATCTTCTTGATAACAGCCATTCTAAGTGCACCTGGATGGTCAGTTGGTTAGGCATTCAACTCTTGATCTTGGCTCAAGTCTTGATCTCGGGGTTGTGAGTTCAAGCCCTGTGCTGGGCTTCAGACTGGGCATGGGGCCTACTTTAAAAAAAAAAAAAGCCATTCTAGCAGGTGTGAGGTGATATTTCACTGTGGTTTGAGTTTGTATTTATGGTGATTAATGGTGATTAATGATTAATTAATTCTGGTGATTAATAATATAGAGCTTCTTCAAGATGCTTACCACTTATGTTTTCTTCTAGGACTTTTATGGTTTCAGGGCTTACATTCACGTGTTTAATCCATTTTAAGTCAATATTTGTGTACGGTCCAGTTTCATTCTTTTCCTGTGGCTGTCCAATTTTCCCAGCACCGTTTATTGAAGAGACTGTCCTTTCCCCAGTGCATATTCTTGGCTTCTGTTTCATAAATAAATTAATTGACTGTATATGCATGGATTTATTTCTGGACTCCCTATTCTGTTCCATTGATCTACGTGTCTGCTTTTATGCCAAGTCCATACTGTTTTGATCACTACAGCTCTGTAAGAGTTTGAAATCCGGGAGCATGATGTCTCCAGGTTTGTTCTTTCTCAAGATTGTTTCCAGTATTTGAGTTTTGTGGTTCCACACAAATTTTAGGATTATTTATTCTGTTCTTGTAAAAAATACCATTGGCATATTGATAGGGATTGCACTCAATCTATACATTGCTTCGTGTAGTATGGACATTTTAACAGTATCAATTCTTCCACTCTATGAGCACAGAACATCTTTCCATTTATTTATGTCTTCTTCAATTTCTTTCGTTAGTATCTTGTAGTTTTCAATATACAGGTCTTTCACCTTCTAATTTACTCTTAGGTATTTCGTTCTTGTTGATGCAGTTTTTAAATGGGGTTGTTTTCTTAACTTTACTCACCGATAGTTTTTTCTAAGTGTAAAGAAATGCAACAGATTTTTGTGTACAAATTTTGCATCCTGAAACCTCATCGAGTTCTTTTTTTGATGGAGTCTTTAAGGTTTTCTATATATAATATGTTATCTGCAAATAGCGACAGTTCCATTTCTTCCTTTCCAGTTTGGATGCCTTTTACTTTTTTACTTTTTGCCTGATTTCTCTGGCGAGGACTTCCAATACAATGTTGAATAAAGTGGTAAGAGTGGACATCCTTGTCTTGTTCCTGATCTTAAAGGAAGAGCTTTCAGCTTTTTACCATTGAATATGGTAACCACTGAGTTAGCTGTGGGCTTGTCATATATGACCTTTACGATGTTGAGATAAGTTCCCTCTACACCAGCTTTGTTGAGAGTTTTTATCACAAATGGATGTTGAATTTTGTCAACTGCTTTTTCTGCATCTATTGAGATGAGCAATACCTTCAGAAGGGTCCATTTTTACCCTTCGTTTTATTAATGTGGTGTATCTCGTTGACTGATTTGTGGATGTTGAGCCATTCTTGCATCCCTGGAATAATCCCACTTGATCACGATGTATGATCCTTTTAATGTATTGTTAAATTCAGCTTGCTAATGTTTTGTTGAGGATTTTTGCGTCTATGTTCATCAAGGACATTGACCCCTAATTTTCTTTTTTTTGTGACATCCCCGTCTGGTTTTGGCATCAGGTTATGCTAGCCTTGTAAAACGTGTTTGGAAGAGCTTGAGAGGGATTGGCATTGATTCTTCTTTGATTGTTGAGCAGAATTCACCAACGACATCATTTGGTCCTGGACTTTGGTTTGTGGGAGGTTTTTGATGACTGATTCAATCTCTTTGGTAGTAATTGATTTGTTCAGATTTTCTATTTCATCGTGATTTGGTCTTGGTAGGTGGTATGTATGTTTTTATGGCTTTATCCATTTCTTCCAGGTTGTCCAGTTTGTTGGCATATAATTGTTAATGGTAGTCTCTTATGATTTTGTTTTCCTGTGGTATCAGTTGTTAACATATCTTCTTTATTTCTGATTTTATTTATTTGAGTCCTTTCTCTTTTTCTCTCGGTGAGTCTAGCTAAAGCAACTTTATCTTTTCAAAGAACTGATTCAGTTTCTTTGATCTTTTCTATTGTCTTCTAAATCTCTATTCCTTTAAATTTCTATTTCTGCTCTCATCTTTGCTATTTCCTTCTTTCTACTAGCTTTGGACTTCATTTGTTCTGCGTTTTTCTGGTCCCTTGAGGTGTAAACCTAGGTTGTTTGAGGTTTTTCTTGTTTCTTGAAGAGGGCATTTAACACTGTGAACTTCCCTCTCAGAACTGCTTTTGCTGCATCCCACAAATTTTGGTATGTTCCATTTCCATTTTCTTCTGTCTCAAAGTATTTTTTTTATTTCTCTTTTGATTTCTTCTTTGAATGAATCCATTGATCCTCCAGTAGCATGTTGTTTAATCTTCACATATTTGTGAATTTAACAGTATTATTCTTGTAATTGATTCCTAGTTTCATACCACTGTGGTCGGAAAAGACATTTGATAAAATTTCGATCCTTTTAAATTTTTTTTTTTAAAGATTTTATTTATTTACTTGACAGAGATAGAGACAGCCAGCGAGAGAGGGAACACAAGCAGGGGGAGTGGGAGAGGAAGAAGCAGGCTCATAGCACAGGAGCCCGATGTGGGGCTCGATCCCATAACGCCAGGATCACGCCCTGAGCCGAAGGCAGATGCTTAACCGCTGTGCCACCCAGGCGCCCCTCGATCCTTTTAAATTTATTAAAACTTTCTTGCGACCTAACATATGATCTATGTTCCATGTGCACTTGAGAAGAATGCATAGTCTGCTGCTTTTGGATGGAATGTTCTGTAAATATTGGTAAAGACCATCTGGTCTAACATGTCATTTAAGGCTGATGTTTCCTTATTGATTTTCTGTCTGGATGCGCTATCTATCCATTAACCTAAGTGAGGTACTGAAGTCCCCTCCTATTATTATATTACCATCTATTTCTCCTTTTATGTCGGTTAATAATTGCTTTATATACTTAGGTGCTCCTATGTTGGATGCATACCTATTTACAGATGTTATATTCTCTTATTGGGCTGGCCCCTTTATCATTATGTAATGCCCTTCTTCGTCTGTTCTTACACTCTTGGTTTTTTTTTTAACACTCTTTATTTTAAAGTCTATTTTGTCTTTGTAAATATAGCTACTTCAACTTTCTTTCAGCTTCCATTGGCATGGAATATCTTTTTCCATCCCTTCACTTTCAGTCCATGTGTGTCCTTACCTCTAAAGTGTGTCTCTTGTAGGCAGCATATAAATGGATCTTGCTTCCCCCCCCCCTCCCCATTCATCCACTCTATGTCTTTTGACTGGAGAATTTAGTCTATTTACATTTAAAGTAATTATTGTTAGATATGTACTTATTGCCATTTGTTAATTGTTTTGTAGCTGCTTTTATAGTTCCTCTTTCCCCTTTCTTCTCTTGCTCTCTTCTTTTGTTATTTGATTACTTTTTTTAGTAATATGCTTATACTTCTTTCCCTTTACCTTTTGTGTATTTACTACAGGTCTTTATTTTGTGGTTACCATGAGGCTTACATGTAATAGCTTGTATCTATATCAGTCTATTTTAATTCGATAACAACTTAAGTTTTATTCCATTCTAAAGCTCAACGTTTTTACTGGCAGCAGCCAGAACATCATGAGCTATGAGATGATAGGAAAGGCACACATATCCTGGGGCTCAAATATAGGGCAGAAAGCGGATGGGGGGGCAGATTGGGCCCCATTCCCAGACCAGGTGGTGGAACGCCAGCTCTCTCATCGTCCAAGGCCACAGCCCCCACCTGCTGCACATGGGGCAGTGACGGCCAACAGGAAGACCCAAGGTTCTCTCCAACTTGTGGCTAAACAGGTGGCACTCAATGGCCAGCTGATAATGGGGAAGGGGGAAGGAAAGGTCTCAGCAGAACAAGCCAACCTCTTCCAGGAGAGAACATGGGCTCTGGAACTGGTCAGACGTGGGTTCAAATCCTAGCTCTGCCACCTCCAGGCTCTTCATCCTTGGGCACATGGCTTAACCTCTTCGGACCTCAGGTTTCTCATCTCCAAGTCAGGAGCTATATTAGTGTCTACCTAAAAAAAAAATTGTTGAGTGTTTTCTCCATATCAGGATGTTATAGGGCATGGAGCCATGAGCAAGACATGGTCCCAGTTTCCCTAGAGCTTGAGTCTAGTAAGGGAGACAATGAAAAATCAGCAAAAAGAAATAAAGGCCATGGCTGTGGTGGTAGATGTTCCAAGGAGAATGAAATGTGGAGGGCTGGGGCGGGAATTGGAGTGACACTTGTGAGGGGGAGGGGACCAGGGAGAGAGACATTCTGGCTGAGGGGGAGTGTCTGATCAAGTCTTAAACGGTAAGTAAAAGCCAGCCATGGGAAGCCCTGAGGGAAAAGCACTCCAGGAAGGGAGGACAGGCAATGCAAAGGTCTGGAGGTTGAAATGGTTTGGCTTGTTCAAGGAGAGAGGGAGGTCAGAATGGCTGGAGCAGAGCAGAGAAAGCGGAGTGGTAGGGGTTGAGGTCAAAGAAGAAACAACTCCTAAAGCTGAATTCACAAGTGACCCAGCACTTCTGCTCCCGGGTGTGGACCCTGAAGCAAATCCTTCACGTGTGCCCTCAGGAGGCGGGGACAAGAGTCTTCCCAGCCCTGTCTTCAACCTTCAACAGGGAAATCCTAGAAACAACTCAAATGCCCATCACAGTGAATGGATGAATATATGTAGGACAGTCGCTGGATGGAATATTAATCAGAAGTCCAAGAGAATGAATCACAGTGACATATGCCACACTGCAGACCATTTCTAGGAATAGCTATTAAGAAGAAAAAAAAAACAGTCCCAGAAAGTTAAATGCTGCTTAAAACCCCTATTACAGAGTTTAAGACAACTAAAATTAAAAACATACATTTTAAAGAATGCCAATATTGGGTGAATAAAACTGTAGAAAAAGGCAAGCAAAAGCGTGAGGAGCGTAGGGTTCTAGATAATGGTTGACTCAAGCCTGTGGTGGGCACAAGGAGGATAGGTTAGCTGTTGCCAGGAGTTCTAGCTTTGCTTTGGTCGTTTTTGTTTTGTTTTGGCTTTCTCGAAGTTTAGTTTTCATACAATAAATCTCACCAGTTTCAACTGTAAAATGAGTAACTTTTGGCAAACATATACAGCTATGAAACCACAACCACAACTAGCATGACCCCAAATTTCCCTCCCACCTAGCTGCTCTCTATCCCACCCCACACCCGGCCCCTGGCAACCAGTGGTCTGCCTTCTGTCTCTTCAGTCTCACCTTTTCTATAATCTACATATAAACCGAAGCATACAAGACATATCTTTCGTTTCTGGATGTCTTTCGTTTAGCATAATGCTTTCAAGTTTCATCCATGTTAGTATGTTAGATGTGCTAACATATTATTTAAAATAATTGTATGTCTAACTAACTAAAAGCAGCTCACGAGTAGCCTAATAATACCTGAACCTGTGATGAGAGTATGTCATGGACTAAAGCTTATGATTAATCCAATTTTATTACCTGAAATCCAAATGGAGAGAGAAAGAGAGAGCATGACGAAAAGAGAGAAAGAGGTGGGTGAGAGCCAGACCCTGCAGGATCTCTGAGCAGGTCTAATAATGAAGAGTTGGATCTTTATTCTAAGTATTAGGAAAAGCCACGGGGCAGGGGGAGGTGATTTCCACTTGGAAACAAATCTCTTTCTGGGCGCTGCGGACAGTGGAGGAGTGTGGGATGAGAGTGAGCGGGACCAGCTGGAGCTATTTTGGTCACCCAACAAAGTGGGTGGGGCCTGGGGTGGTGGAGATGGAAATGGAGAGACATAGGTGGGATCAGGGTATATTTTGGAAATAGAGCAATCTCTGAGATCACCTCCATGAAGAATGAAGGACAGTGCCTGGCACTAAATCAGTGAACTTAATTCACATTAATTTGCGGAAAAGAGGCACCTGGGTGGCCCAGCTGGTTAAGCGCCAGAATCTTGACTGTGGCTCAGGTCATGATCTCAGGGTGGTGGGATGGAGCCCTGCATCCGGCTCCGTACTGAGTGCGTGGCGCCTGCTTGAGATTCTCTCTCTCCCTCTTGCATGCGTGCTCTCTCTCTCAAAAAAAAAAAAAATTGTGGGGCACCTGGGTGGCTCAGTCGGTTAAGTGTTTGCCTTTGGCTCACGTCATGGTCCTGGGGTCCTGGGATCCAGCCCAGCATTGGGCTCCCTGCTCAGCGGGGAGTCTGTTTCTCCCCCTCCCCCCTGCTCATGCTCTCTCTCTCTCTCTCTCTCTCAAATAAATAAATAAAATCTTTTTAAAAATTGCAGGAAAGACTTAGCACACCCTTACTGGCTGTTGGAAATAGCCCAGGGCTAGCACTTAGTAGGTGCTCAGTAAATGTTTGCTAAATGGGGCAACCTGGCTCTGCAGACTTTCCTGAGTAATCCTTAACATTCCCCAGTGCCCCACGCTCTAAGAATTGCCAGACTCCCTCCTGCTAGCATTACTGACTCAGTGCAGGGGAGAAGGGCAATGCTCAGTAGCTTCATGGATTCCGAAGGGCGGAATGTCAGGCGTGAGCTGGGCAGGTTTCCTTTCAGGAGGGTGCCCCCTGCCATCACAGCCGCAATCCCGTCCACTGCTCCAGGAGCCTGGCCCCTGAAAGAGCGTGGGAGCAACAGGAGCAGCTGTGAAAATCTTTCAAACTGGGATAAAAATAGCCATGGCCTCCCTTACCCCCTGTTCCCTATGGGCCTGGACATGTTTGTTTGCTCAGCTTTGAAGCTCAGAGCCTTTCCCCAGACTCTGAACTGAGGAAGAAAGAGGGAAAGCCGAGGAGGTGTCCGGGGAGCGGGAGCGGCAGGTCAGAGACTCCAGATTCAGCCACAGAATGTCTGAAACAGAGCCTGCAGGATGATCTGACCCTTCTCTTCTTTCTGGCAGATGGAGACATCGAGACCCAGGGAGCAGTAAGGCCTGGCTCCTCTGGTTGGTCACTGCTTGGCCTGGCAGAGAGTCACCGATGGTCTGGGGAAGCCCCCCCCCCCCCGCTACGCTTCCCATGATAAACCGCCCAGCTTCTATCCCACTGGCTTTGAGCAGCTCCCACCCCTCTTTCGGCCCTGCAGACAGACATGCAACCACCCTGGCCCTCTGCTTGGTCCCAAGGGAGATGGGCCATCGCCCCCCATAATCCCTGTTGGGGCATCTCGCCTTCAAGGCCCTGTGGACGCTGTCAGCTTTGCTGCTACTGAACCCTCTGGAGGCTTCTGGTCTAGAAGCAGCTGGAGCAAAACCCCAAAAGATGACTCTCCTTCTGACCCCTGGGAAGGGCCAGATCTCCCTACCTTAGGCCTTCACAAGCTGTGTCCTGAATGGGAGGCGGATGGAAATGGGGGTGTAGGAAAATACGGGAATTGGGAAGTAGGTCGGGGCGGGGGTGGGTGCTGCTGGGGAGACTTTTTCTTAGGAGGAAGGTGTTTCCATTATTTCTGGTTCCCATGAAGGTAAAACTTTCTCTTATTCATCTTTGAAGTCCCAGAGGCACCTGGCACATAGTAGGCACTCAACAATGTACGCGTTACCTTAAAAGAGGCAAAGAATGAATGAATGAAGCTAAAGGACTCTTCAAATGCCTGACTCTTCCTACCCTGAAGATGCCGAGGACCCTGACATTCGTGAAGGGCACATCTGGAAGCTGTCACCTCTGTGTGTCCCAGAGATGCTCAGCGACAGTGTTTGGATGGTGGTTCTGAGGACCAGCGTTCTAGAGGATATTAAGAGATATTCCATGACAAATGGGCCCACGAGAATGGAGCCCCATGAGGCAGGGGTTTTTGTCTGCTTTGTTCACTGCTGTGGGTTCAGCTCTCAGAACAGAACTGTAGCGGGTGTACAACAAAGAATGGATGATCGGATGGGATCGGGAAACATGAGATCAAACAAAATTCAAATGGTTCTTTCCTGCAGGACTTTTCAGAGCCTTTAAGGTGCCAGTGTTAACTGTTGGTCACACATAATGATCTTAAGTCCAGACTCTGGTGCTTCATCCCCTTGTAGCTTCCCAACTACCAGCCCCATCCCTCTAAGATGGGACAGCACAACCTCAGGGAGGCCCAGGGCAATGGCGCCAAGAAGCCACTGAGGGGACCCAGCGCAGGAATGGCATGTAGGTGTTTCTCGCCCCAAGTAAGCCACTGCCTCAGGTGGGACCCGAGAAGACTGGGGACAATTGCACTGGTGAGGGGTAGGGAGCTGGGACAGCCTTCTTCCTATGCCTTCCTGGGGTGGAGCAGGGGTGGGGTGGGAGAACCCCCTGGCCCCTGTGGGAGGGGGTGGGAAGGGGAGGCTGGAGGCGGGAAGCTCCCCCCACCCCGCCCTGCTGGCACATACACATGCAGTGAGTATTTGTGGAGCACCTTCTGGGTTCCAGGCACTGTCCCGGTCCCCAGCAATCCTCCTGCAAAGGTGACGGCTCACGGCCAGCAGGGGTAGCCTGGCGGCGGGAATGAAACGTCAGTCCGCTGGATCGGCTCCCTCCGCTCTGCCCGGCCCCACCCTGTTCCGCTGGCTGGCCTGATGGACGGCATCAGCAGCCTCCTTTGTCCTCTGGGTTTGGTTCAGTCGGGGGAAGCTACCAGCAGAGACTGGAGGACAGGAAAAGAGAGCAGTTGGGGTGTCGATTCGCTAGCCCCCTTTCTGCAGGTTTGCAATGGCCACGGTGCTCCACCAAAGGCCCTGGCTCCCAGCAGGGGGCCTCCTTTTCCTGCCGCTACTGCCTCAGGGCTCTAAGAGCCGCCTCCTCCCTCTGCCCCTTCAGGCCTAGGCTCGGTACCAGCTCCCCGTTGTTGCCGGCCATGGGGTGCTTCACCATCTCTTACTGGTTTCTCCAGTCCTGCCTGCTCTTCCATTAAACATTCCTCTATTACCCCTTGGGCTTGACCTCTGGTCCCTCCCAGACTTCGGTTTGGTTGAATGTAACAGAGATCCCAAATGGCTGTGCAGAAGTTAAGATGGAAATGCACTCCCCTCTCACCGCCAGTGCGAGCTGGCAATGCAGCTCTGCTCTGTGAAGCCATCTGCTCTTTCCATCTCGGGGTTCCTAGAGCGTGCCTTCATGCGCAAGGCATTTATTATGGGTTCAATTGTGTCCCCCCTAAATTCCGATGTTGAAGTCTTAACTCTTAGTATCTCAGAACATGACTTTATTTGGACATAAGGTCGTTGCTGATGCAATTAGCTAAAATGAGGTCATTTGGGTGGACCCTACTCCCGACATGACTTGTCCTTATAAAAAGGAAATTTGGACACAGAGACAAACAAACACAGAAGGAAGACAGCCATCTACAAGCCAAGGAGAGGGGCCCGGAACAGCTCCTTCCATCACAGCCTCGGGAGGAACCAACCTCACTGACATTTTGATTTCAGCCTTCCGGCATCTAGAGCTAGGAGGATACGTTCGGATCACTGAAGCAGACCAGTGAGGGGCCCAGGAGCCTCACACGCGGTGACGGCTCCTGTCCCCACCCACATTCCAGACGGAGAAAGGGCAGGGCACGTCTGTGCTTTATCTTGAAGCACCCAACCTAGAATTTGCATACATCTCTCCTGACCCAGGTCAGAAAGCAGCACTTGGCCCCCCTGGCTGCCTGGGAATGCCCTGCACACAAAGAAAATGTCTGTTATCACTGAAAAAAAAAAAAAAAGAAAGAAAGAAAAAAAAGGAAGAATGGTATTGGGGACAGCTATGGGTCTCCGGCACCAAATGCCACAAAGGTTTTCAGATCTGAGCGCCAAGAAGCTCTAAGGTAAACAATTAGGAAATGCACTCTCTCTCTCACAGGACTTGACTTTGAGTCCAGAAGCAGAGGGAGCACGGAGTGGTTCGCCAAGGCTGGGGTTCATTCCTCTGCCCTTCCCGTGGCTCCACGCTGCACACGCTGCTGGCTTCCTCCTCAGGCCGAAGTCAGAAGGCTATCCGTGTCTGTCAATGTCAAGCCAGGAAGCAGAAATCGCAATTCCATTTAGGGACGTGGTTACTGAGGTGAGGGAAGTGCTGAGAAGCCAACAGGGAAGGTGGACAAACCCAGAGATTCGCCAAGCTACTCCCAGGACGGAGGGATGGAGGAAGGGGATGCTGCTAATGGGAGCACAGGAGCCAGCGCCGCCCAGCAGAAGCGGGACCCAGCCCCGGCCTGTCCAGCGGGAGCCATGGAGGAGGTGTTCCTCCAGCCCTCCTGTCTCCCACCAGTGCCTCCCACTGGCTGAACCCAGCTGGAAACCAGCGGTCACAGGTGAGAGGGGGGAGGGGGAGTCCAGCCTACAGGAGTCGATCTCCCCATCCCCCCTGCTCAACCTCGACACTGAGAAATAAACCCAAGGCTGGTATGTTTTCAAACTCCAGGTCTTTCTGACTGCTGAGCAGAAAATAGTCCAAAGAAGAGCAAGAATATCCTCTGAGAGACCAGCTGGGCTTCTGCAGAGGTTGTCCAGGTAACCAGGATGGGGGCCACGGATAAGCAGATGGCCAAGGACAGGGGAAGTGCTCAAGAAAGACGGAGCCGGGGACTCACAGGAGAACCACGCGGGACACGCACAAATATGCCAGGCGACCCAGTTCAGTGTCCCAGATAAACAGACGCCACACGGGGCTTGCACAGAGCAGGGGCTCGCTCGGCGCCTATGGTGTGCAGTGCAGCCTCCAAGTGCACATGTGCACACACACAGACACTCAGCAGTGCCACACCGCTGGGGCTTGTCCTCGCCTGGTTGCCGGCCCGCCCTTCACATGGATACACCCCCGAAGACTACATATTCTTAGAAGGCTTTCAGCCACAAGTAACAGATGACTCCATTCAAAGCCACGTAGCCGGCGCCCAGGTGGCTCAGTCAGTTAAGCGTCCAACTCTTGGTTTCGGCTCAGGTCATGATCTCAGGGTCGTGAGATCGAGCCCCGAATCAGGCCCTGCGCTGGGTGTGGAGCCTGCGTAAGATTCTCTCTCCCGGGGGCTCCTGGGTGGCTCATGTCATGATCCCAGGGTCCTGGGATCGAACCTCACGTTGGGCTCCCTGTTCGGCGGGAAGCCTGCTTCTCCCTCTCACACTCTCCCTGCTTGTGTTCCCTCTCTCGCTGTCTCTCTCTGTCAAATAAATAAATAAAATCTTAAAAAAAAAAAAAGATTCTCTCTCCCTCTGCCCCTCCCCCCTCAATAAATAAATAAATTAATTAAATAAAAGTGACTTAAATGTAGGGCTTTTCTCACCTAACCAGAAGGGGTGCTGGGGTGGGACACTCACCATTGGCATAGCGATGACACAGTGGACCCAGGCTCTTACGATATTGCGCTCCGCCAGCGCCTCCCCTCTGGGGCTGCCTCCTTCACTGTCCCAGGAGCAGACCCTGAGACAAGGATTTGGGTGCAGGTAGTTGAATTAGCAGGTGATCCTGAGAAGCATGGGTAGGGAGCAGGGAAGAGAGACAGGGAAGGGAAGAAGGCCTAGACAAGGTGTGGTGGTGGACAACTGAGACCCGATCCCATGGGGAAGTCTGGGAGCCAATGCCTCAGAGCCGACCCATCTACCTGTGAGGAGCCTGCGTGTGGGTCTCCCCACTTGTAGCTGCAGAGAGCACCTAGTGTGCCCGGGTTTAGAGAACTCACATGCACGGCTCCGCCATGCTTGGGCCATGGCGTGCAAGCATGTGCTCAGAAGTTGAGCACGTACACATACTCACACCCCGCACACACCAGAGCACACACGTGTGGGATTCACACGCATGCTGGAGAGTATACACCCCCCCCGCCCCGTTCAAACCAGCGTCTGGTCCTTAATCTGTTGGGATGCTGTAACAAATACCATAGTCAGCGGCTTCAACAACTTCGGAGTTCTGGAGGCTGGCAAGTCCAAGATCAAGGTGCCTGCAGATCCCACGTCATGATTTGCGGACTTCCGGCCATCTTCTCGCATCCTCATGTGGCAGGAAGCTGCCGTGGGCTGTTTTACAAGAGTACCAGTCCCGGGGCACCTGGGTGGCACAGTGGTTAAGCATCTGCCTTCGGCTCAGGGTGTGATCCCGGCGTTATGGGATCGAGCCCCACATCAGGCTCCTCCACTAGGAGCCTGCTTCTTCCTCTCCCACTCACCCTGCTTGTGTTCCCTCTCTCGCTGGCTGTCTCTATCTCTGTCAAATAAATAAATAAAATCTTAAAAAAAAAAAAAGAGTACTAGTCCCATTCATGAGGGCTCTACCCTCATGACCTCGTGACCTCTGAAAGGCTTCATTTTCAAGGCTTCACCTTCTAATAGCATCACACTGAGGGGTAGGATCTCAAAATATGAATTCGGGGGAGACATCAACGTTCAGTTCATAACAATCTCTCACTGCTTCTTGCTCTGGTCTTTGGCTTGCGCAGGGCAAAGCCAGGAGCATTAAACATTTCTGATAAAAAGCCCACCCTTAGGAGCCCCACCTAAGGCAGAATTTGAGGGAAGTGAGGGGAGCCACGGCAGCCCCTCCCAGGCGGCAAGCCGGGATTCTCCAGCCTAGGACGTAATCTCTCAAATTACCAGCAGGGGGTGCCCAAGAGCCATGAGCGTGTTTCAGGTTTTTTCTAATAGGTTTCCTGGTTTGTGTAAGGCTGTGTTTGTCTCTGGGTGTGTGTGAGGGAGAAGATAGGTCTCAGGAGTTCCTCGTGGGAGGTGAGCTGAGTGTGATGGATGCACTCACCACCAATGCTAGGGACTGCATCACTCAGGCTCCAATGCCCTGGCACACCATTGAGGCTTATTTCATGTTTGATGAATAGCTGAGTAAATGGATGGATGACTGGGAGAACAGAGAGCAAGAGGATGACTCAGGAGGAAAAGGTACAGAGAGAAGAATCAGGAAGAAGGGTGAAAAGCAGACAGATAACGGTGAACTCGGGAGAAAGAAAAATGCTGAGAAGGTAGGCAGGGGAGTCGAGGAGGTGAGTGAAGGGGTGTAGTGCCTCCCTCAGACGTTTGACCTGACACGTCTCTTCCCCCAGAGGCCCCCCATGCTGCCCACCACAATGTTCACCATCTTTCCAGGCCAGTTGGGGTTGGCACCGTCTTCAGGAAGGCCTCCCTAGCCCCTCCGTGGCGATCTGTCCCTCTTGCCTTTATGCTCCCACGGCTCTGGGAGATGCTACTTGGGACCTCTCTGGTCTGGTTAAAATATGGGTGGTGGAGTCGGACAGACCCAGGTTTGGTTTGAATTCAAGCTCAACCAGTGCTGTGTGACCTTAGCCAAGAGACCTAACCTCTCTGTACCTCAATTTCCTCAGCTAGGGTAATACCAGTCGCTCCCTCACAGGGTTTTAGTGAGCAGTTGAGCTAAAAAACACTGCGCACCGGGCTTGGCATATAGGAAGCATTGAACAGAAGGTGGAAT
Source organism: Ailuropoda melanoleuca (assembly GCF_002007445.2). NCBI lineage: Eukaryota > Metazoa > Chordata > Mammalia > Carnivora > Ursidae > Ailuropoda > Ailuropoda melanoleuca. Next base: position 2,464,114 of record NC_048219.1, on the reverse strand, counting down.
TATTATTCTTGCATTCCAGAGAGTCCCAACCTCAAATGATCTGCCTTGTTGTCAAGTTGTGTGCCTTGACTTGGGTTCAGAAAATATCGTCATCGAAACGAATAGTGAATATGTGAGCTCCCTGAAACGCTCATCTCTGCTTAATTCATTTTTTCACATGTACAGGATTATCTGTTACAGTGTCTCTCGAAATAAAGCATAACCGGAAACAACCTGAATGTACAGTGACAGGCGAGTGGATGAAGTGTGGTGTGTCTGTGGAGTGCAATACCAAGGAGTGAAAATGATTGAACTGAGCTACACGTATCCACATGGATAGATCTCAGAGGCATTTCATTGAATAAAAAAGCAAATTACAGAATAAGGCGTTCAGTATACCGTAATATATATAGCATTTGGAAACATGCAAATGGATGATACGCCATCTGGCAACATGGAGAGACAGAATAAGCAGGAAGAGCAATGATCATCAGAGATCGGGATGGTGGCCCCCTCCCAGAAGGGAGGGAGCGGTGTTGGCAAGGTCTTCGTGTGGCTTCAACTGTACCCGTAAGCTTATTTTTGAATTCCTTGAATATGGGATGAGACCTTCTCTGTTCCGATCTTCACAACAACCCTGAGCATGAAGGATGAGGAAGAGATGCAGGGAGGGAAGGTAAAGTGCCCATGTTTACTCAGCCTCCTGAAGGTAAAGGTGGAAATTGAACCCAGATCTCCTGAGCCCGGCTGCCCTCTCTGTCACGCAGGCTGCTTGGGGTTTTACTGAACTGTCGGCAGTGATCTCAAGGACAAAAAAAGTGCCAAGGAGCCAGGGCAGAACAGCTAAATTCCGCTGGGCTGGACGAGGAGGGTAGGCTCTGGTCCACCGGGCTCAGGGTCTGGCCCAGGTCTGGGAGGGGTTTGAGCCCAGCCAACCGAGGGGAGGTTTCCCACCTTTCCGTCTTTCCTGGTGCTCTCCTGGTTGGGGCAGAGGTCAGAGTCAAGCCAGCCTTGGGTAGGGTCTCTGTAGTAGGAGGCAGAGGCCTCCTAGCATCTGAACTGGCTCTCCTTCTGCTCCCACAGCCTCCCCACTTCCCACCCCAGCACAAGCAACTTAGGGGCCCGGGCGGGAGGCTCACCACCAAGGGAGTTCTAGTCCCGAGGACACCCCAGAATGCCCAACCAGGACCTCAGCCGCAGGCTCCTAATCCTCCAGGGGCAGAGATGTTCCAGCTCTTCCAAGACATGGCCTGGCATTCATTCATTCTACCCCTTCCTTCCTTCTTCCCTCCCTCCCTTCCTGCCTTCCGAAGAAAACCTACCAAGTACTAGGGCCCGTACTGGTCACTGGAAGACAGGGATGAGGGACAGACCCTCATTTCCAGGGGCTCAGTGTCTGCTTGGGAGGTCAGGTGTATGAACGGATAAGCACCTAATAGACGTTCAATACATGTTAGGATCCAAGTAAATGAGACTGGCCCATGTGGCCCAGAGAATTTGCTGTGACAGGCTTGGGTCACAGAATGGTCCGATGGCATATCTGAAATTGGGGCCCAGGACTCCAGACATAGTCTAAGCTCTTTCTACTGCATCCCACCTTTGTTGTTTGTTTTTCAAGTTGATGATTGTGAAATATTTCAAGTATACAAAAAAGTTTCAAGAGTGGTATCATGCCAGGACACCCGGCTGGCTCAGTTGGTAAAACATGAGATTCTTGGTCTCGTGGTTGTGAGTCTAAGCCCCATGTTGGGTGTGGAGATTACTTAAAAATAAAATCTAAGGAAAAAAAAAAAGAAGGAAAGAAAGATTAGCACCATGCGCCCCAAGAACCCGCCATCAAGCTTTGTCACGTCTTCCCGTGACCGCTGGTGCCTCCCTTCCCAGCCTGAATCAAATGCTCTCCTTGCCTCCTGGGACATGTTTCTTTTGCAGACTCCACGTTCGAGCTGCTGCTTCTTCTTTTTTTTTTTTTTTAAAGATTTTATTTATTTATTTGACAGAGAGATAGCCAGCGAGAGAGGGAACACAAGCAAGGGGGGTGGGAAAGGAAGAAGCAGGCTCCCAGCGAAGAAGCCTGATGTGGGGCTCGATCCCAGAACGCCGGGATCACGCCCTGAGCCGAGGCAGATGGTTAACGACTGCGCCACCCAGGCGCCCCTACGTTCGAGCTTCTTTAAACAGGGGCTGTGAGGTGTTTTCTGGCACCTGCCAATTGTCTGATACCCGCTGAGTATCCAACAATTCGATTCATTTCTGGCACTTTCTATCTGGTTCTAGCATCAGACCCCACCAGTGAAAGGGCTCTGTTCCATCTGACTGCCCCCACTTCAGACACAATCCCACCACCCCCTCCTCTGGTTTGATAATTTGCTAGAATGTCTTGCAGCACTTGGAAATACATGACTTATGTGTTTTTTGGTTTATTTGTTTAAAGATTTTATTTATGTATTTGTCAGAGAGCGAGCACACAAGCAGGGGGAGCAGCAGGCAGAGGGAGAAGCAGGCTCCCCGCTGAGCAAGGAGCCCGATGCAGGACCTGATCGCAAGACCCCGGGATTGTGACCTGAGCCATAGACAGACGCCAAGGGATTGAGCCACCCGGGCGTCGCAGACACTACTCAAGTTTGCCGGTTTATTATATAAAGGGTTCAGGTGAACAGCAGATGAAAAGGTAGGGTGTGCCATGTACTCGCAGATGCCGTTCGTGAGAACAGCAGGTGTGGAACGGCTGTTAGAGACCATTCTCTTCGTCCAGTGGGGCAAACTGAGGCCCAGGCCGCGTAGCAAGTTCATAACACAGCTGGGCCGAGAACCTGGTTTCCTCGTCTATCAAACAATGAACGGCCAGTATTTACTGAGAGTCGACAACATGCCAAGGGATCAACCTTGTGGGGCGAGTGTTCTTATTATCCCCCATTTACAGATGAGGAGTCTGAGGCCCAGATCAGGGAAGGAAGCTGCCGAGGCCTTACAGCTGCTAGAGCCGGTCCCCGACAGAACCTTACTGGGAAGTTGCTCTCCGGGAACATGAGGCTTTTACTTTGCTCTGTGATTGAAAGGATCTAAGTCATTTAAAGCAGGTTTACAGGAAGCAAGAAATTGTCAGCAGCTGCTGCCACGTCTCAGCGGGGGGCCGGAGGGGGGATCCCCTTCATATGGAAGGTGACCTCCCCCCACCCCAGCTGAGAATCAAAGGAGCAGCTTTAAGGGGTACAGCCAAGAGCCGGAAAAGTCAACCCTGCCATTAGCAGCCCAAGGGGGGAGGCCGGAGTGGGGGAGGTGCCCCAGGATGGGGGGAGGGGGAGGAGGTGAGAGGAGTCGGGTCTCCCTCCAGCTTCTTGGTGGGAGGCCTGAGCCTGAGGAGAGAGCAGGCCAAGAGACATGACCTGAGTCATCACTATTTATTCCAGGTGGGCTGCCTTTCATCCCGCGATGGGTCGTCACCCTTCTGTCACCCTGTGCCTTTAGGGAAGTCTGTCACACACAGTCGCTGCATGTCTGTGGTGGTTGGGGGGACGGATGAGGAGTGAATAGTGGTCATGGTGGCCAGATGAGCTGGGGGGGTGTCCCAGAGAAAAGGTGACGGTCACAGAAGGTGGGGCAGCAAGGGGGGGGTCTGAAAATTCATCCAGAAGCAGGGACCCAGAGTGCGTGGTGACAAGAGATCGCAACAGCCCCCTGGGCTTCTCAGAAAAAGTGGGAAAGGCTCCAAACTTCCCACGGCACAGGGAATGGCGGTTTGAGCTGTCTTATTTGATTATTAAAGGAAAAGGTACCCCAGCAAGCTGAGGGCTTGGGGGTGTACCTGTTCCCTGTGGAGAATGCTCAGCACGGGGTCTCCGCTCAGAGCAAGCTTCATCAAGGACAGAGCGGTGATGGCCCTGGTGGCAGTGGGTACCGCCGCTGGCCGGCAGATTGGAGCCAGATTGTTTGGGCTCATAACCTTGCCCCTGTTCCTCCAGGTGACCTGCTGCACCTGGACCCTTCAGCTTCTCATCTGAAAAATGGGGGTGCTAGCCCTATCTACCTCAGAAGGTCGGAATGAGTGACCAATGAGTGAACGCACATAAAGCACTTCGCACAGGATCGTAACCAGCTTCCCCAGAGAAACAGAACCAGTAAGAAGAAACACAGAGATGTCTTAGCCTGTGTTCGGGTTGCAATACTAAAATGCCGCAGACTGGGGGGGGGGTCTTAAAGTAACAGCCATTCATTTCTCACAGTGCTGAAGGCTGGGAGTCTAATCAAGGCGTTGGCAGCCTCTGTGTCTGATAAGAGCTTGCTTCCTGGGGCGCGGAGGCACTTTCTTGCCGTGTTGTCACGTGGAGGAAGGGGTGAGGATGCTCTCTGGGGCACTAACTCCATGAGGGCCCCGCTCTCACAACCGACTCAGCTCCCAAGGACCCCAAACACCACCACATTGGGGGTTAGGTTTCAACATATGAATTTGGGGGAGACACGAATTTTTAGTCTATAGGTGTATAAATACATATATATATAAAGAAATTTATCATGAGGTATTGCCTCATGCAATTATGGAGGCTAAGACCAGGAAAGCAGGTGGTGTGGTTCCAAGAACTGAGAACTAGACAGTCAATCATGTAGATGTCAATCCAGGTCTGAAGGTCTAAGAACCAGGACTGATGATGGATTGCTAGCCCAACTCAGGCAGTCAGAGAACAAACTCAACCTTTTTGTTCTGTTCTGGCCTTCAACAAGTTGGATAATGCTGACCCACACTGGGGTTTGCCTTGCTCAGCCCACCAATTCAAATACTTATCTCTTCCAGAAACACCTTCACCGACACACCCAGCAATAAAGTTTAACCAGACATGTAGGCACACCCATCCAGGTGACCCAGCCAAGTTGACACAGAAAGTTACCCGCAGCAGCTGGGACACAGTCCACACTAGACACATACAAGCCATTATTATTATGGTTTTATGGATAAGGAAACAGAAGTTTAAAGAGGTTCAGTCTCTTGGCCACAGTCGCACAGCTGCGACGGTAGGCAGGTGAGCTGGGTCGCCGAAAAGACACACACACAGAGAAACACACCTGATGTGTTGCTTTGCCAATCCCCATGATGTAAGTGTCCCCAGCATGGTTGATCTCAAGCTACCAGCGGTGAAACAATCTGTTCCCCGAATTCTGGACTATTTAACAAATCGGCTCTTGCGAGCCAGTCCGAGCGGACCCCAGCACGCCCCTGCTGCTGCCCCGAGCCTGCCGCGCACGAGGGCGTTTCACAAACATTAGCTCATCCTGCAAGCCAGTCAGTCTACAAGGTCCCCTGAGAACCCTCCTTGTCCCTTTTACAGAACAGCAGATGGAGGTTTGGAGAAGTTCAAGCATTTAGCCAAGGTCACAGCATGAGCCAGTTACTCGCTGTCCTACTTCCTAGCAAGGGGGTCGATAAACCTACATATGGATATTGTTCCCACCCCCCTTAGAGGGAATTTCCCAGGCCCCATGAAGACAGGAGCCCCTGTCCCCTCCCACCTTGGCTGCTCTACCCCCAAATCCCTGAGGTGGCTTGGCAAGAGGGAAGTTCTTGTTGGCTGGGGCTCCTGCCAAGCCATACCTGCCCTGATGGTTCTGAGCTTAAATCTGTCCCGGCTTGTACCTGCCACATGTGGGCTTGGGGAAGACTGTTTCGGCAGCTGGTGAGCAGAGGGCCTTTATCCTTGAGGGTGCTGGGGGGTGAGGGTGTGTGACTCACTGTGCTTGGGTGGGTGAAAGGCTGTAGCTAAGGGGAGGGCCAGAACCCAGCCCAGGAAAGATTTTCAGCCCTGCAGTCAAGCTGGACCCATGCCAGGTAAGAGCTCAGGTGAGTCACACTGCTAATAGTGGCCTGAGGCTGGGCACAGATGTCTTCCAGGCGGGGTGGGACAGCCAAGAATCTTTCATGGCCCTTGGCTTTCGCTGTCCCCTGGACTGACGTGGGGGTCTCCCACCTGCTGCTGCTGAGCTCACACTCGGGGCCGCCAAGCTATGCTTGCTCCTTATCTTTGATGCTTCCAGAAGCCATGTGACTGAAGGGACATGGGAACACGCCTCCCGCCATCTCAGGTCTCAGCGGAGAAGGGTAACTGCTGAGTGGCAGGTGTGGGGGTAGGGCGGGTGGGGGCGGTTAAAAAGCAGCATATGTGCTAATGGGGCAGTGTCCTCAGGTCTCTGGAGAAGGAGGCTGTTCCCTCCATTCTGGGAGACCCCAGAGGGATGAGATGCCCTCATGCCTGGGGTAGAAAAAGGGCCCCTGATGGATGTGGTGGGACACAAGAGGGGATAGGTAGAACTGCTGGTGGGAGACAGGGGCATGTGAGGGAGAGGGAGGGGCAAAGGATGATGCAAAGCCCAGCTGGTTTGGTAATGGAGCTAAGGAGCCAAGGTTGGAGCTGGACCCGGTGGGGCAAGGGTAGGGGGCTGCTGTGGCTGGAGACTGAGCGGGGCACCCACCCAGGACATTCTGAGACCCTGGCAGTCATCTCTGCAGGGCTAGGGAGGGAGAGGCAGCTGGGCTTGCTGGGTGGTGGAGGATGGGGGTTTGGTGGGGGACAGGGCTACAGCTGCCCACCAGCCTGTGTCTCCAGGCTGGACCCCTCCCAGTGCCACTCAGTTCACAGGGTCACTTACTGTGTCCTCACTGAGTGAGAGGAGTGGCCCCCTCGGGATAGAGCCAGAAACACCAGATTCTAATTCTGATTGCCAGGTGAGCTTGGGTAAGTCTCTTGCCCTTTCTGCGTCTCAATGACCTCATTGGGAAAACCAAATACCTACCTCTTTAGGGCGCTGTGAGGATTAAATGAGAGGGCGGAAGGTCCCGGCACCTAACATGTGCTCTACCCATGTCAGTTTCCTGGGGATGGGGCTGGGCAAGAGGTAGGGCAGGCAGCTTCCCCATACCCTCCTCCTGTGTCCTCATGCTTGCAGTCAGCTGGACCCTAACCAGCTGGCCTGACTCAAGGCCAGACCCTGAAAGCCCAGGGTCTAAGGACAGAACCTCCCCTCCCCACCCGGGGAAAGGGCTTTCAGTCTCCTTGACCCCACTTCTGGCTCTAAAGGCCTCTGTGGCCACCAGAGTACTTAGAGATCCCCTGGAGTTGGGGAGGCCGGAGAGGGACATTCTTGATCTTCTGGGATGCAGCCTGGCTTTCTGGGAAGATGGAGGAATAACACGTTCTTCCTAAAATAATTGTCCTGGAGCTATTTCCAGAGGCTCCTAATGCCCAGGCCAGAAATGGCCAGTGATCTCGATGCCTGGATACCTTCAGGACAAACGCCACAGAGGCCCAGCTCTCCCACTGGCTGCCTGCCCGGCCCCCAGCCCAGAGCAGATCCGGGCCAGGCTGAGGCCCCACAAGGGAACTGTTAACACCGCTTCCCTGGTCCACTGAGTTCCGCACACCTCTCTTCCTCCTTCTTGGGGGCCCTCTGATCCCTCCTCTTGGCTCCCTGGTTCAGCAACGATCACCACCCCACCCCAGGGCAAAAGGGCTCAGTGGCTGTGGGCTGGGGAGGCCCACGCAGAGGTTTCCATGTCACAGCACTTCACGATCCTGGGGTCGATCATTCAGAAACATCAGATTAAACCCGGCCTGGAGAGCCCGCTCCGGAACAGCGCGCCTGAGCCCCTCAAACACGTCCAGGTCACGGAAGACAAGCAAGGGGTGGAGAACCGCTCCAGGCTGAAGGAAACCGAAGACAGCTGAGAACGAAGGCCACACGTGCTCCTGGCTCCTCACGCAGGAGGAAGAGTTGCCACGAAGAGGGGCAATCGGTGAAATGTGGGTGTTGACCTTCTGGTAGATGATTGTACTCCCACTCCAAACGTCTGTATTTGGTCATTGTAGTGTGGAGGTGTGAGATGTCTGGACGTCCATTCATGCTCAGTGTAGGGCCTACTTGGTGCCGGGCCTTGCAGATGTGATCTGTTCTTCTCCTGGACCCGCGGCCTCTGCTGCGAATCATGGTCCGGCAGATCCTGGGTCAGGCCACGAAGCATCCGAGCTCTATCCTCCTCTTGGTCTTTACTGGTGAAGGAGGTACCGGGGCAGCGCTGTGTGTCTTGTGCCTGGCATTGTTCGATCCCGATGTCAGTTGGGGTAGGAAGAATAACCCAGAACCCTAGAACGGACCGGGTCCCTGTGATCAGTACAAGTTCTACTCAGTGAATGTAGATTACAGCAAACTAAAGAAAGAAGGTCCAGACTTCCGAATGAAACTTTCACTAAAAATCTGCTTAGAATGAAGCTCTTCCAGAAACCATCTGCACGACTTTCCGCTTATCCAGGGAATCGACCCCTCTAAATGCATGAAATCATGTTGGTGTATCCTGTTGGATTTACACTGATTAATAAATATCTAAAACTTGAAAGAAAAAAAAAGAAAATGTCCCTGTTCGCTCAGTATGTAGGAGACACACACCCGAGTATTCAGGGTTAAAAGATGCTATTGTAGGCAACTGCCTCTCAAAATAATAATGTGTGTGTGAGTGTGTGTGTGTAGTGATAAACGTGGCAAGAGCATTAATAATTTGTGGATTTGGATGAGGACTACGTGGGAGTTCATTGTGAGTTTTCAGGAAGTTTGAAAATTTTTCAAAATAAAAAGTTGAATTATATTTTTAATATTTGAGAGAAGGACGTGATGGAGGGAGGCTTTTCTTGGCAAATATGTCCTGGGTGCCCCCTAGGGACCAGGGCGGGGTGGAGGGCGCAAGCTTCCGAGAGTGGCTGAAGAGTCCTCAGGCTCTGGCCAGATCCCTCCGTGGAGGAGACACTCTACACCGGGTCGCTGACCTCGGCAGGGAAGGAGAGACAGTGCAGTTATGTTCAAGAATGGGTCACTCGAAGTGACAACACTCTGGGGAGATTCAATAAATGTTTGCTGAGCCGGTGAGAAAAGAGAAGTGACTGATGCTGACCACGGCCCATGGGAGCTATATCGGGACCAGCATAGAACTTTCTGACTCTCTGCATAATGAAACACCAGAAAAACAAGGAACGCTGGAAAACATCCACCCCAGTCTCGTTTTAAAAATAGGGCTCATCTGTCCTGGAGGGCTTAGAGTGGCACGGGCCCTGAGGCAGGGGCTTGGCCAGGACGACCTCTGGAGGCCCCTCCAAGCTCTAGGATTCCATGATTCTATGACATGGCCAGCAGTCTGGAGTGGCGGCATGAAGGTATCCCCCGTGGAGAGCAACGGGAGGGCTGTCAGCTCCCTCCTAAAGACAGAGTGAGCATGGGAGAGGGCCCTGATGGCAGGTGGGGCCCAGCCAGCCAGGGAGGGAAGGGTGGGGCACTGTGGGGGTCAGCCCTCAGTCACCTCCCGTATTTCCGGAGGAGGAGACAGGGTGGGGTTGGACCTGGAAGGAAAGAGGCAAGGGTCTGTACATTCCACTCGATTCAGACCCAAAGGACAAGGGCAGCTGAGGGCCGTGGGCTGGAAGAGGGGCAGGCAGCTGTTTTCTGGGTGGGACAGGCTCACATACTGCTCTGCTCTCACTGGGCCCAAGTGGAAAACGAGTGTCAAGCTGGCACTGCTAGGGGAGAGAAATCAGAGACTTCCCTCTGTGAGGCGGGGGGGGGGCGGTAATGGGGAACCGAGGGACAGTGGGGACAAGGAGGGGAGGACTCCACTGCCCTTGGCTGGAACGGGAGAATGGGTTAAATGGACTGAGCAGCCCTTAGTCTCAGTGACGTGCCCGCATTCAGGCCACAAGGAGTAGGAATCCCAAAGCCCCCTCCTCTGGTGGAGTGGACGAGGAGACTCCCCCACGGCCCGAGAGGGTCAAGACCAGATATCCTGGAAGGCTGTGACCTTACAAGTGCAGCCCCATTGGTAGACTTGTCATACTACCTCCCCGCCCCGTCATTTGGGATTCCTAAAGTCAGGATCAACTTAGCTATGGGGTTTAGCAAGCACCCCTGCCCATCTGGTTCTCCCCATGAGTGCCCCCATCCAGCAGGCAGAGCAGGTGTGGGGAGAACTCTTCCTTAAGAGACTGTGAGGGGGGCCAAAGTCACTCGGATACAGCACTGTCTTTCAGAGGTCATCAGACACACCCAAGATAGTACCTTGGCCCCACCACTTACAAGCCGTGGAATCTGAGGCAAGTCCCGTCATCTCCCTGAGACTGAGTTTCCCCATCTGTCAACCAGGAATAGAATAGTGACCACCTCCTTGATTCGTAGCAACAAGTACATGCAAGACACAAGCAAAGGGCCAGGGGCAGAGAGAGCACAGATAGTATTACATCACTTCCCGGATACATTTTTTTTTTTTCCAGTATCAGGTACATTGCGCTGCTGTTGACTAGCTATTTAGTATTACCTGGAAAGAAGGTCCCTCTCGGTGCTTGGAATTTCCCCATTAGAGATTCAGTCCTTGGTTTTGTGGTCTCCTGGAGTCCTTCCTTAAAAGGCAAATGGGAATTTCAGAATGCGGGCCAGAGCTAACAAGGAGACTTCCCCACTTTTCCCTAAGGGTCCTCTGGCCTCGGGGCTGTTCTCGGGGTCTTGCCTTCCTCCCCATCTCTTGCTTTCCGAGGAATAGGATGTCTGTTTTCCAGTTTGAAAATCCCTGGGCCCAGGAGGAGGAGTGGGAGAAGGCTGGTGTTGGGGAGGCAGAGGGAACACGTGTGGAGAAAGCGTGCAGGGAGGGGGCAGGGAGCGAGGAGAGCTGACCCGCTGTCTTCGCAGGCCTCGGTAGCCAGCCTCGAGGCGAGCTCACAGCGGGTCAGCACCACGAAGCTCTTCTGCCCCGCGGGGACGATGTCTGGACGTCTGGTGAGCCGTTCCAACACTTCCAGCCGCTTGAACCATGCCAACACTGTGTCCTCCTCAGCCCAGACTCCAGGCTGGCCCCACGGCCCCAGCGTGACCCGGGCCAACAGTCTCAAACGCCCCCGCACCCCGAGTGGCTTGGAGTTCAGCAGCTGCGGCAGCCCCTCGGAGCAGTCCGACCACCCCAGCTCCCCCAGGCTTCCAGTGAGGAAAATCTGCATGGGCCGCCCCTACGACGCCAAGTGTGTGGAGACCAGCCACCTGGCGAACCACCCCAAAGTGTCCAGGAGGCCCGCTGGCCGCGGCAGCCCCCACTGCCTGCTCTGTACGGATCGTCCCTCGGGCCCCTGTAGCCCCACCTTCCTGGACCAACTCATCAAAGGCATCAACTACCTTGACAGATCCACCAATGCCTTCTATACCACCTGCCCCAAATCATCCCTGAGCCTGCCGAGGCTTGCAGCGAACTACCTGGAACGTGCCGCCAACCCCATCCACCTGGACCAGCCAGACCACTCCCTCCGCCACAGTTACTCCCACCCCATCAGCAGCGTGGCTGCCTTCGACAACTACGCCAACACGAGCATCGTGCCGTCCAGCAGGGGTGTCAGCGCCCTGCAGTATGTGGACGGGTCTGCCAGCACCAGTTGCTCTCGCCGGATTCAAAGCCAGACACTCACGCCTGAGTCGCCACAGAGGCCGGGAATGAAGCTGCCCGAGCTCCCCTTGTTCGGCAACGGGATCTTTTCCTTAGGCCGGCTGCCCAAGTTCTGGGAGGCAATCCGTTCAGGCTGGAGCGCCCCCGAGCCCATCTCCAAACCCTGTAGCTGGTGGTAACATCGACCGTGAAATGGGTACATGTCCATCAGGCTGCAGTTGTAGAAAATAAATTGTCTGTGGTGAAATGCTTCCTCCGAGGCTCTGGGCGGGGGGACAGCCATTTAGATTGGGGGGTTATAAACTCAAGGACCTGTAGGCCCAGGAGGGTAGAAGTGAACGGGCGAACTGGGCTGGGTAGAGAGGAAATACTTGGTCTAAACCCAGCTCTCCACTGGGTTGTTGCTTTTTCAAGAGAAGCCAGGAATCTCGTGTTTATATGCTAACAACAAATTCAAAAATGTCATAGGGCTCTGTGGGCTGCAGAAAAATACTTGCAGGTGGAATGTGAAGCTCACAGGCCTCAGTTTGGAATCTCTGGTTCATATCTTGAATGGGTCACTGGAGAGATTCCCCATGGGAAGAAAGAGACTAGCTATTCACTCCCAATCCCTATTCCTCCTCTTCTGATTTCAGGATTGTCGTTGGTGTTGATTTCAGCCCCCCTACCCAATATGAGGAGAAATGATGATGATGATGATGGTGGTGATGATGATGATGATAGCAGAACTTTCTAGAGCACTATGTGGCAGGCACTGTTCTAGGTGCTTTATATATATTCTTTAAAGGATGTGGTTTTAATGAGCAAGGATTAAGGTGGATGTAGAGATACACTTTGGGATAGCGAGTGGGAGAGGCCACCAGGCATGGTTGCCACTGGAGGGACTGCCCTTCCTGGGAAATCTCTAAAGAGTGGCTCTGTCCAGCCCAGAGGAGGGCCAGAGGGTCAGAATGAAGAGGTCCCAAGTTTCTTGCTGCAAATGTCTGAGAAAATTTTCCCTGGGCCACCAAGGGCTCCAAACCTTCAGAGACTGAACTGATCTGGTTACTGAGAAATCAGGCCTTACAACGCACCCAGCTTTCCACCATCCAGCTGGCTAAGGGACTGTGGAGACCGGGGTTCCAGCCTGGTTTTACCACTAGCCTACCGTGGGATCTTGGGTCCATCACTTCCTCTCCCCAGGCCCCCCCTTGGGTCCATCACTTCCCCTTCTATAAGTGAGTAGGGTAGTTTTGATGGGCTTTAAGGGGCCCAGACTCTCATATTTCTGAGTCTGCCCTCCTAGACCCCAGCCAGGCCTGCGCTGAGAATCGAGAGTGTCCCCCCCACCTTCCCTTGGCCCTCAAGAACTGAGGCCTCCTGAGTCCTGAGCCAGCTGCCCATTTCAGGCCTCAGGGCCATTTCTGTGTGGCTCTGAACTTCAGGCCCAGGCCCTTCTTGCTGGAGCTTTCCCGTCTCCTTGGAAATATGAGGGCCAATGGCAGGTCAGTGTGGAATGGGCCTGGCCTTGAAATAATGCAGAACTTGCGGTTCCACAAGATTCCATGACTCTTGGAGGGAGTGGCCTGCTCTGGCCCAGCTCCGTGGCCAAACAGAGAAAGTGGCAAGCTCGAATATCCCTACCATGAGGTCACCGTGGTAGTCTCAGGGGAGGAGGAAGGAAGGGGGTACGGGACCCTGGGTTTACTGAATTCATACCCACTTCTATTTCATCTCTGGAGAACAAGAGATATCCTCCCTGGGTCCAAAGCTCAGCAGTGTAGTACATTCCTTTCCTTGTTTCTTGCATCCCTTCCCTCCTGAGGGAGAAGACTTTGGCCTTTGTCTGGTGGGTCCTCAGTTCTCCAGTGACCCATTCCAACCCACGTGAACATTTGTAGGAATATAGCTTATTAGAATCCACTTTGGCCCGACTCAAGAGAGGGTGTCCTGATTTCCAAATCCTCTGTCTGGCCACTCAAAGCCATCCCCTTCCTGCTCTGGGTGCATATTTGCATAAGATTTGTCCCTGACTCTCCTGGAGATGCCCACCTCCAAAACAGTTTCATCTCCCCTAACCCGAGTGTAAGATCCTTGTCTAGGACGGTGTTCTTAAGGTCTCCATTGTCTAGCCCAATTCCGGCTCACGGCAGGGACTCCGTTACTAAGACTGATTATAGGGCTGTGTGCCTAGCAGGTGCTCAGCAGTGGTAACTATCACTGTCTGGAAGATAGTGTCTTGCATGCAATGGATGTTTAATAACTATTCATGATGGTGGCCAACACTTATTAAGCTCTTACCTATACAGCAGGCGTTGTTTTAAGTGCTTTCTATGTATTAAGTCATTTAATCCCCACACCAATCCTTCAAGGAAGGTATTATCATCCCTATTGTATGGATGAGAAAGCTGAGGCACGGAGAAGTCAGGCATAAGTGATGAGGCTAAAGATGATTACAGTGCATCCAGCATAGCAGCCCTTCTAAAACTGGATGGCAGGGTCATTCTAGACTGTTATGTGCACAGTAGGTGCTCAGTAATTATCTTCATGGTTATAACATCTTGCAGGTAGTAGGTGTTCCACAAACGTGCACAGTGGATGCCCAGCGAATATCATTACAGAGCCCAATACACAGTCGGTGCTCAAATGAAGTTTGCCCATCAGTGGGGGGTTGGCTTGTACTTGGAAGGGACAGAATCTCTGTGTTTTGGCCCCCCAAAATTCCTTTTTTCTCAGTATTTATTACTTGGATACTCACAGCTCCCAAATCCCTTTCAACAGTCACTCAGCCCAAGTCCAGAGAAAATAAGGCTCTTAGCTAGAGAAGGCTCTCTGTTCCACATGGCCACGCAGAGGCCACAGGAAGTCCTCCATGTCCACTGTTCAAGCCATGCATCTGCAAGGCCTGTGTAAACAGGAAGCAGCATGCTGGCGACAGAACAATGCCACGGCCCTGGTGTGCTGTCCGGCTTGTATACAGAAGAAGCTAGGGGTCCCCACAGCAGGGGGCGGCCGGGGAAAGTCCTTCACGCCTGCAGAAGTACCTCATCATTTCTAGGGCACCCATCATATGTTCCGGGCATGCCACCAAGACCTGAAATAGAGGCTCTCAGCCCTCTCTACTCCCTGCGAGGCTAAGTTTTAGTATCCCATTTTGCAGAGGGGAAAACTGAGGCTCAGAGAGACAAGGTGACATGCCCAAGCTCCTCCAGGGGGCACGTAGCAGAGCTGGGATTCCAACCCAGGGCTCTGACCTTCAGCCAATGCCTCTTCTATTCAAATTGCTTTTTTTCTTAGTATTTATTGAATGGACTCCAAGAGAAAGAGGGGTAAATCTTGGTATCCAAAATATGCAGTAAATTAGACAAAGCAAGGGTGGTGTTTAACTCCAGGGGTTTGGGCTGCCCCTCAACACCAGTGTTCTGAACAGGGCAGTGTTAACCTGGAATGTGCTCTCTCTGGGAAGTAGGAAACAAAGGGAGAAATTTCCTCAAAAGTCACCCATGATCTTCATTGCCCAATCCACAGGTCCCCAGGTCACACCGGGGATAGGTGCATGACATTAGGCACGCAACGACAAAAACATTAATTATTTTTGTATGTTTTAAAAAAAGCTGACATAGCCCTTTTCAAACAGATCACTTGATACCACCATTCTATGATTCCAGAAAATACATGAGTGTTGCCAAGGTGCATGTTGGAGCGACACAACGTCCTACTTCCAACTCTCACTCCCCCCCCACCTTTCCCCGTCCCTGAACCTTAGGAACCTTACTCTCCTCCCCCTAGCCCTCCCCCAACCCCCTCCCCCATTGCCTAGGCTCACCTCACCCCTCACTATCTTTTCTGTCTGCCCCTGACTGGTTGTGCTGACTCTACATAGGAAGCAGAAAACTAGGAGGGGGATTTCCTCTCCCCCCTCAACTGCATCCACACTGCCCTCTTTTAAGGTGAAATCTCAGTAGAAGCAAAGAGCCTCAGACGTGTGCCGGGCCTGAGTTGGTACCACCATTTTTGGCAAACTTAACAGCCTCCTGGGCCCCTCCCAACAGGGCAGGAATTTATCGTGAACAATTGAACAAAGCCGGGAACTCGGAGGGAGAAGGCACAGGACATTCCAAAAGGATTTCTCTCAAGCTCCCAAAGACAACATGTGGGAACACTGCAGAAACCTCATAACCTAGCAAAGAAAAGCATGAAAGGGATGGAAAATCTGCCCAGTAGGAAGGGCCCTTCGGGCTGGAGGAAGGAACAAGGGGCCGCAGGTCAGGAGGCCAGGGTGGGAGGCCTGCCTCTGTGCCACTCATGACCCTCCACTTTTCTGGCCTCAGATCTGTGGTCCTTAAACATTGAGGGAACCGCAGAAGAAAGCACACGGATGCATACATATCCGTTGGCGGCAATGCCTTATTAGTCACAACGGCCTGGAAACAGCCCAAGTATCGAACAACAGGATAGGGCTGATGAACCATGGTGTGTCGAGGAGCCACGATACGAAATAATTATTAGAACTACGATGTGCAAAGTCAACATGAGTGCTAGTCAAAGGAGCTGGCCCACAAATCGCTGACAGTTGCCATCTGCAATCAAGAGCGCGAAGCCAGTATGTACGTCTGTGCACTGCTTCCAATATGGAGCCCGTATGGCAAGAAAAAAGTTGTCAGCTGAGGGAAACGGAGTGCTTACCCATACAGTTGATTTACACCCTAAGCCAGTTTCTTATCTCATCTCAGACTGCTAATAAACAGTTTGGGGACTGGCACGGAGCCACAGAGCCATTTGTAAGTAGCCCTGGTCTTTTCTGACACATAGAACAGTGTTTCTGAAAAGAATGTTAGGCAGGAGAAGCAAGACATGAACGAGTGCACATAACAGTGATCCCAAGAGGTAAAATGCACGCCGTGTATCGTAACAAAGGAAGAGAAACAAACATTCATGGAACACGAATGTGGCCCTGCTCAGAAGTCGTCTTTCTATAGCTGCAGCAAGAGTGTGTGGGCAGGGATGTGAGGGGGTGTATGGAGGCCATAAGAATTCCAGCCTGGCTGGAGGAGGGGGAACTTGAGTGACAAATTCAAATTATAGAGACCATTTATGGTCAGCTCAGGAGTGAGCTCGGAGGCAGTATTTGCAAAGTGTGTTATGAGAAACACCAGTCTTGTGAGATGTTAAAAGATTTTTTTCATAAAAGCAAATGGGCTCCTTTCTCAAGTATCTTGAGGAATGCTGGATTAAATAGAGTTGGACAGGCGACTCTACTGGAGGCCTGTTCAGGAACTTTCCTGTGTTGGTGTCCCTTGAGACGGCCAAAGTGTAAGAAAGAGGACAGAGTTCCCAAACTTCTTGAGCAGGGAACCCCTTTTTGAAGGAGCACCCCAGAGGGCAGGTGGTCCATGAAGCACAGGGTGGGAACCCTGCCCCGGGCCGGGGACCCAGGGTGAGAGCTCAGCAAGGAAGTGATTGATAATGACAAGGGATGGTGGGAGGATATCTGGAGGGGGCAGAGGGACCAAATCCAAGGCTATTTTCAGAGAAGTCACATGTCTGCTTGGGCAGAGTTGAGAACCCAGGGGGAGGCAGAATTGAATGTGGTTGAGGACATGGGTTCTAGAGTCAGACAGACATGGGTATGAATCCTGGCTCTACGTCCTCCTGACTGTGTGTGATCTAGGTAAGCCACTTCGCGCCTGGGGCCTCAGGTTCCTCGTCTTGAAAAGAGCAGTAACAAAATACTCTCACTTGCCCACTTTCCAGAACTGTGGTAGTCATCAAATGAGATTCAGTGTTGCTCCAGCAGTGAGGGTAACTCATCAGCCCCAAGTACAAACCAGAAGGGGGACATTCACATCTTACGCCATGATTCAACCAGCTTGGTCTTTCATTCAAGTGAAATTATTCAAACGCCAGCTCCCTGCCAGGTACCTTGCCCTTCACCGGGGATGTAGCTGGGAGTAAGACAGAAGAAGCCGGACCATCACGCTCCCTGCCTTTATTACGCCTCCTAATATATTTTTTAAAGATTTTATTTATTTGAGAGAGAAAGAGAGCACGAGCAAGGGGAGGGGCTGAAGGAGAGGGAGAGGCAGGCTCCCCACTGAGCAGGAAGCCCAATGATGATGATGGTGAATGGGGGTGATGATGGTGATAATGCCAGCTCATATCCCAGGATCATGACCTGAGCGGAAGGCAGACATTTCACTAACTCAGCCACCCAGGTGCCCCGTAGTCCTCATAATATATAATATATAAATGATCTTCCAAATTATTGCATTTGTAAAAATGTTGAGAGAGAAGTTTGGGGGAGGCGGGTTGTGGGAAAGTACAGCGGGGGGGACATCACCTAGCCTGGGAGGGCAGGGAAGCCTCCTGCGGTGGCATGATCTAGCTAAATGCTAGCAGATAGTAGGATGAAGGGAGGGGTAGGTATTGGGTGGGAAGAGCACTCAAGGAGGAGAAGCATGTGTAGAGAGACCAGGTTGGGGGAGGGATGTGGCTGGAGAAATGGGCAGAACTCTATCTTGCCAGGCCTGGAGGGTCCTCTCCCTCTCCACGGGAACTTTTACTGCCTGCTTAGACCTGTGTCCTCCTCTTCTCCACATCACCTCCAAGTTTCCCCTCCCCCATCTCCACCCCCTTTCAGTACCAATTTTCCAGTTCTACATTCTCACTGAAGGACACATCCTTGCCTTGCCAGCATCTGTTTGCCCACACAGGCATTGGAACCTTTGTACCAAATAGTTGTTTATTTCATAATTGAATGAATACAAGTCCACAGCTACCCCAAAGGGTGCCTTTGCTCAAATGAGCAAAAGGTCCCCCCTCGGGACAGATATAGCCCCAAAGCAGGGCCCACTTGGCTTCATACCTTTGTTCAGTGAACAACCTACCCAACCATTCATTGTAGCTCGGAAGGAAGGAAGGAAGGAAGGAAGGAAGGAAGGAAGGAAGGAAAGTGAAACAAGTGAGAGGCTCTGAGGCAGAGAAAAGATTGGGAGTGGAAGTAGAAGGCAGGAAAATTTGAGTCCTGTCAATTTTGAACTGGACCCACAAACTCTGGCTACTGGTTCCAGAAGGCACCCAACTCCTGTTTCGTAGAAGCCAGATTTTGGCTGCTCTTTCCTATCCAAACTCTTGTTGTCTCTCCTTATCTAAGGCACCTTGTGCAAGACTTGAACTGTTTCTCTCCAAGAGGATGACAAGCACCCCGAGCTATGCGTACGTACAGTGCGATTTCAGGCGCCTCCAAGACTCAGCAAAGCCCAAAAGCCCTGCCTCTGCTTCTCTTCGAAGCCATATGAGGAGATAGCCAGGCCCTAGACAAAGCAACTCGAGAACATTTACTAAAGATATCGAGGACTGCAAAGGAAAACAGAGCTGGCCAAATCCCTTAGTGGGAAGAAAAGGAGGCAGAATAAATAGATGGATGACCAGTCCTCCGGGTGGGTGGGGTCACTTTGGAAGACTTTCTAGACAGGCCATATTTTCCTGCCCTCTGTGTCAGCCCAGCTCCTTCCCGTCTCCAGTCAGCTTTACCATCTCTCTCCCCAACCTCTTTTAGTAAGCAAGACTTATAGCTCGGGTTTAGTCTTGACCAGACATCTACAAAGGGTTGCTTGTTCCCCTTTTCCCCTTGCTCATGAGCAAATAGTCCGAGAAGCCAAAGCTCTGGGACTTAAAGGGCCCGAGGTGGGGAAAGACACTGAGGCAGCTCACAAAATGTGATTTGTCACGGATGCTGACCCTCCACAGACAGGCAAGGCCTTGGAAAAATCCTGCCACTGAGGCTGGCCACCCGCCAACGCTGAAGTCAGTGGAGTTTTGTAGCCTTTTTCACCCGAGAGGGAGTTTCCCAGCGCCAGGCCGTGCTCACGCATCAGACTGGAGATCCCTGGGGTGAAGGCTGCACATAGTCTTCAGATTAGACGCAGCACACTGGGTGCAGAAGCGGCCCCTCCATCCCACCAGACCCCCCGAGGGCACAAATGTGTCCCCCTCTTCAGACTGGGAGCTCAGCCAGAGACAGCAGTAGGAGAAATGGTACCCTCTATTGAGTGGTTCCTATGTGCCTGAAACTGTTCTTTTTTTCTTTTTTTTAAAAGATTTTATTTTATTTATTTGACAGAGAGAGAGAGACAGCCAGCGAGAGAGGGAGCACAAGCAGGGGGAGTGGGAGAGGGGGAGGAAGAAGCAGGCTCCCAGCAGAGGAGCCTGATGTGGGCCTCGAACACAGAACGCCGGGATCACGCCCTGAGCCGAAGGCAGATGCTTAACGACTGAGCCACTCAGGCGCCCCCCTTTTTTTAATAAACACGTTGATTCATTTTAGTCCTCAATGACACCATGAGAGAGGTCTTAGTATTATTCTCCTTTTCCTATTTTTTTTTTAAAGATTTTATTTATTCGACAGAGATAGAGACAGCCAGCAAGAGAGGGAACACAAGCACGGGGAATGGGAGAGGAAGAAGCAGGCTCATAGTGGAGGAGCCTGATGTGGGGCTCGATCCCATAACGCCGGGATCACGCCCTGAGCCAAAGGCAGACGCTTAACCGCTGTGCCACCCAGGCGCCCCTCTCCTTTTCCTATTTTCTAGATGATGAGACGAGGCATCAAAGCGTTGACGGATTTGCTCAAGATAGCACAGCGAGGTGGTAGAGGCAGGATTCTCCATCAGACTGAGAACAACGTGAGGACCGGGACTATATCCTGCCCCTTGCCTCCACCAGATTAGGGGTTCACTCAGGGCCATGATCAGATGTCCCTCTTCTGTTTACCCGTATCTCCCTGTTTGCAGCAGTAATAGCCCTTATTCAGTGTTGTGCCTGGCATCTGGGTTGGGGCCGGGGAGTTGGCCAAACCCTGTGGATGTAGTTTCTGTCCCTTACAGCACTGAGCTGGTCCCCCAGAAATACGTCCCACAGGGTAAAGAACCCAATCTTTTGGGGACGGAGCGTCTGTCTGGGCTGGGGGTCAGGATGGCAGCATTCTCTCAACTCCCCCCGGGTGCCTGGATGGGAGGCCACAGAGTGCCCGGGAGCCTGCAGGCCCCTATCACAGGGAACACGCCTTCCGGAGCCCGGCCTGGTGCCGCCCAGTGAGCTGGGCATTTCCTTCTGTCCACAGCTCACCTCACTCCTGGCCTCAAACCCAGCCCTTAGTCTCTGGAACCTAGCAACTCTCACAGGAAACAATGGAAACTTCAGGTTTTTTTTCTCCTCCCTCTATCATTACTCAAAAGGTTTTCCTCTAAGCTACATGCACACACGCACACACACGCCAGTTTTCTCTCCACCCATCAGCCTGGGTTGCCCTGGAAATTTTCAGGCAGAAAGGAGACCTGAGCTCAGGCGGGGAGGCCCAGTGGCACAGCCAAGTGTGCTGTCCATGGGTCTATGTCCGAGGTGGCTCATCAGGGACTGGGATTTCCCACCCAAGCATCTGTGACTGGGGCCTTGGCGGGGTCAGGGTCTGGGCCTGTGAGCTGTGTTTCTCTGGCACCCGGGCTGTGATTTATGTCAATCCAAGCCGGTTTGTGAGTGGTTTACGCTGAAAGTGGTGCCCGAGAGGGGCCATTTTCACCCTCTAGTGCCCACTGTAAGGCGCTGTGGTTAGTGCGGGAGAAAATGTAAAAAAGACAGGCCAACATGTGCGTGAGCAAATTACGTCTGCCTGTGTGTGAACCGGGAGCGCCTGTGCGGAATTTGTGTGTGAAAACACGTCCTGACGCTTCGGGTCTGGGGATTCACACGTGTGAGTCTGTGTAAAAACGTGAATAGGAACGTGAGCGGCCGAGTGTGTGAAAGTCGTGTCCGCCGTGTCACCTGCAGGGTGACAGTTTTGAAGATTGATCGAGTCTGAGTGGGTGAAGTCTGTGGGTGTGCGCCGGTTGCAGGTGAGCGCCAAGTGTGAACGGTGGTGGGGAGGCCAGCGTGGCGTGCATGCGTGCGTGTGGGTGAGCGTCCCTAGGTGCGCGTGTACAGGCTGCGTGTGAGAGAGCGTGGGGAGCTCTCGCGGCCCGAGTGAGGAGTCACGGCGCGCGGTGTGAAAGTGGGGTTCCTGCCGGGGTCGCGTGCGCGGGGAGGGGCGGCGGGGGCCCGCGCGCAGGGCCGCGTCCCATCCCACACTCCAGGCCGGGTTTGGCGGGGAGCCGAGCTGGGCCGCCGCCCGCGCCGAGGGGGCTGGGGGCCCAGACAAAGGCCCAGTTGGCTGCGCGGCNCGCGGTCCCGAGGACTCCTCAGGCTGGCGAGCGGGCGGCTGCGGGCGGGCGCCGAGCGAGAGAGCGAGCGGAGCCGGCCGGGCCATGGGACAGCGGGCGGCGGGCGCGCTGCTGCTGGTGCTGCTGCTGCACGGGCGGCTGCTCGCGGTGAGTGTGCGGGGCTGGCGGGGGGCGCGGGGGGGCGCCCCGGGCCCCGCTCGCTAAGCCAGCCAAACTTGGCTGGGACTCTGGCTCGGAATGGGGGGCGCCCGCCAGGGACCCTGGGCCGGCACAGGCCGGCGCCACCCTCCGCCTTGGGGCTGTCCCAAGAGGCGCCCAGGGAATCCTGCGTGGGGCCGGGGGCGGGGCCGCCCCGCGCGAGTGCCCGTGGGTCGCCCGGCCACGTTGCTGAGTCTCCAGTCGCGCTAGGCATGGCCCGGCCTGCCATTCCTGGGGACCAGGCGGAGAAACTTCGAGCAGGGCGGGAACTTGGCCGGGCAAGGGCACCCCTCTCTGTGCCAACTTGGAAAGGGGGCACTCACTGGTGATGGGGAGCCTATCAATCCTCGCTGGAACTTTACCAGGCCGTCCGGCCCTTTGGGGAGCTAGTAACCAGGCAGGCACAAGTAAAAAGCCATTCCGGACACAACTGAGGTTTGTGTGGAACACCCACAGGCCCTGGAGTCCTACAGCCCGGAGCTTGAAGCCATCCCTGCTCCTCACTGAGTAGCTATGTGAGCTTGGGCAAGCCCAAAGGGAACTCAAAATGCAGAATCTCAAAGTGTATAGCTGGAAGCTGGTTGGCAGGACTGCATGGAAGGCGCGTGGAAGTGCCTGGTACTGGACCTAGGTCTGTTTCCTAGCTATCCTCTTCTGGGGTCCTCAGGTGCTGGGGGAGCCTGCCACTACAGCCCACTTCCCTGCTTTGAGCTTGGATGGGCCCATGCAGAGAAAAAGAATGCTTGACCAGGAGAGGCTCTGAGGACCTGAGTGAACTCGAGAAGGGTGGGGCAGGGTCAGCAGGCAGCTGGTGGCAGATGTGGGTGGGGGCACATCTGAGGAGCTGGGCCTGCCCTGGTGAACCACACAGCCGCCCCCACCCTCTTTGAGGTGGTCCTAGGTGGTTTCTGTCCCTGCCCGCCGCCCCCACCCCTTCTCAGAGCCAAGAGAGGGACTTTTCTCTAAGCCAGTGTTTACCCAGTGACAATCCCTGTCCTCGCCTGGCCGGCTCTGTCTCACCTCTGCCGTCTTGAGTCTTGAGTCACTCCTTAACCCTCAGCCCAGACCTGACCCCTCAGCTCTCTTGCCCCGCCCACCTGAAACCTCTCCTCCCCAATTCCCCATTTGCACAGGTTCCTTAATCCTCTCTCCCAGCCTCTCACCCCAGCAGGTCCAGCAGGGCCCATCCAGCAGGGCCCATCCAGTTGCTTCCCAGTCTTGACCCAAACTTGATCTTATTTTTCCAAAAGTAGGCACCAACCTAGCGCATGGGATGTCTTCCTTTTCTGAAACTCCCCCAGCTCTGCCCCCTGCTGAGGGGCTCCTGGGTGCTGGGTCCTCCCTTGGCCGGAGTGTGAAGGAGGATGGAGTTATTTGCCGTGTGCAGGAGGAATTTCCATGGAAATTCCAGATTGCAGCCAATCATCTCGCTCACTTGTTCATTCAACATATCTTCATTGAGCAGCATTCCATGACAGTCAGTGGGAGTCAGGGGTTCATTCATCTGGCAGATACTGCTAAGCACCTACTGTGTACACACTGCATCTGGCACTGTGCTAGGGGCTGGGGTTTCTGGGTGAGCAAGAACAGGCCCTGTCTTCGCTTTCCCAGAACTGAAATGGGTAAATAGGCACTTCCAATCCTGTGGGATTATAGAGTGTCCTCAGCAACCGCACCGAGGCCTTCACTGTCCCACCCCATGCTGATGATGGAGAGCTGGAAAGAGTTTGGACCCAAGAAGTCTGAATCCCAGCTCTGTCCTTTTTGAGCCTGTGATCTGGGGCTGTTTCTTCTTCCCGAGCCTCAGTTTCCACATCTGTAAAATGGGGTAAGAAGTTTATTGTACGTTTTCAGTGATGTCAGGTTCTAGCCCAGTGCTCCAGCAAGCCTTGGGCTCCTCCGCACCCACTGCCCTTTATCTTTTCTGCCCTTTGGTTCACATCCTCAAGCCAGTAGAGGACACAAGAGGAAGGTAAGGTGGTCCTTAGGGAGCTCAAGACCTCAATGGGGGCAGGAGACAGAGGAAGCAGTGGTCTGTGATTAAGTGTGGGAGTAATTTCAGTTCAGAGGAGGTGGTGAGGCTTGCTGGGGGTGGGGGCCGGGGCTGGGTGACTCAGTGCCTGCCTTGGCCTGCTGATCCCTTTTCTTCCTGCTGGGGCCTTAGCCCTTCCTTTCTTGGGGCCAGCCGGGCCAGGAGACAGGAATCTTGAGGGGGCTGCCATGATTACGGTGTTTTTCAGGGCTGAGGAGGGAAGTCGCTGAGATATACCTGCTTCCTGCCTCGCCTGGTTTCCTCACCGGGGAGGCTGTGGACGGACGGGAAATGGAGGAGCTGGAGGAGCCTCCCTTCCCCTCAGGGGCAGCGCTCCCTCAGCCCTCCCCTGGACATAACTCGCTGCCGACCCACCCCCTGCCCCCCAGCCCTCAGCCCCTCTTGCTCTAGACCTGCTTGGGGGAGGGGGCGTGTGCTTGTGAGTGTGTGCCTTGGGGACTTTGGAGGGAGGGCTACAGGCCATAGAGGGAGGTGGAGGCTGGAAGGGGCAGAGATGGACCCCCCCCCATACACTAGGCCCAGCTCCCTATGTCTGGGGAGTAGTGGCCCCCACCTGGCTTGGCCCAGGCCTGTTCTTAGGCTGAGCGCAGGCATGTTGGGATCTGTGGATCTGAGGCGCAGCTGGGGAGAGGGGTGGAAGGAAGGTGGCAGAAGGTGCCTGGGTTCAGGGCTTGGAGTGGTAGGAAGGGAGGTCTTGGGGTGTCAGGCCAGATGATGACAAAATAATATAGACAGTTCACATTTATTGAGTGCCCACTGTTTGCTAGGCACAGAGTTTCTCAACAAATTCTCACGTGGCATTTCCCCTGCTCAGATCCTCCCTGCATTCCCCTTGTTGTTCACAATCAGACTCAAGCCCCTGACCTAATAGAGCCCACAAGGCCCTTTGGGACCCAGCCTCCCCCGCTCCCTCTCAAATCTCTCCTCTTGCCAACTTTCCCTTTGCTTACTCACTCCAGCTACACTGGTCTTTGTTTCTTGACTATGCCAAACACACTCCCACCCCAGGGCCTTTGCATCTGCTGTTGCTTCTACCTAGAACGTTTGTTCCTCAAATATCTACGTGACCCTCTGCCTCCCTTCTTTTATGTCCCTGACTACTCTGTCCAACATTCTCTGTCCCCTTAGACTGCTTTATTTATTTTTTTTCTTGTTGTTATCTGGTATTTGTTTACTTATTTATCGTTCTCCTCCTGCGCACCCCCCCCCCCACCAATTTAAGCTCCATGAGAGCAGGACCATGTGTGTGTGTTCCCTGCTGCTGTCTCTTTAATGCCTGGCAGGTAGTAGTCAATAGATCTGTTGAATGCATTAAGCCATAGCTCCTGGTGTGGTCCCCATTCTCTAAGCAGAGGACACTGAGGCACAGAGAGGTTACATAACTTGCCCAGTGGCTCACATACACATGTCCTCGGAGGTACTGTGAGCCAGGCTTTGAAGGCAGACAAAGCTCTCCTCGCTACTCTGCCTAGGATCC
Organism: Ailuropoda melanoleuca; assembly: GCF_002007445.2. NCBI lineage: Eukaryota > Metazoa > Chordata > Mammalia > Carnivora > Ursidae > Ailuropoda > Ailuropoda melanoleuca. The sequence goes on along the minus strand of NC_048219.1, from coordinate 2,438,768 downwards.
CACTTGCTTGTAGCTGGCGCTGATGTTGATAAAACTGTTGTCAGTGATGTTGATAAAAGTAAGAACTCAGGTCTGAGGTTGCACAGAGGCTGCCTCAGACAAGGGGTATCTAGGTCTGGCTTCGGGGACAGGGGCACTCAAGACGGGCATGCCTTGTCCATGGGGTCTCCTGGGGATGCCTGTCCTGGCGGGAGCCTAGAAAGGCCTAACTCCAGGGTGGCCATTTGTAGGATCACCTGTTTATTTGTTGGTTTGTTAGTTTATTTCCTCATCAAATATTCCCTGAGATCCTATAAACGGCTGAGTTAATCCCAGGACCTTCAGGCCCAAGGGGGCCAGGCCGGGCCCTATGCTGTGTGGGAAGTGAGGGGGAAGAAAGGCTAGCCGCTGTGCATGGAGCCCTCACTGGGTTCCCCTGGTTGTCCCCTGGGGGCTTAAGGTTTAGGGTGAGTCTGCAGAGGCTTCAAGGCTGCTTGGCCTTGTGGGGACACTCTCAGGAGGGGGAGTGGGAGGGGCCGCCCAAGATGTGGAGAGATACAGAGCCGTGATTCAGAGGCCACTTGGAGGCCAGACATGTAGGTTCTGGACCCTCTACCACTTGGGACCTATAGGGAGGGCTCTCAGCTCTGGCTCGTGGCCCCCTGCCCAGTCCATCCCAGCTGTGAGGGGTCAGGCTGGAGAACGAATGGGTGAACTTGACTCCATCCCCCATCAGCTTCCCCAGGATATGGCGAGCACAGTGCCCCCCTGCTCCCAGGGCCCACCCTGGCCTTGCCCCCATCTCCCTTCTTCCAGGAAGAGGGAGGTTGGGCTGAGGATCCTAGCCCTGCTGGAATGTTGCCCCAACCCAGGCCTTGGCCTCTTTGGCCCTGCTGCCCCTTTCTGCTCCCAGGGCCCAGCCGGGGCCTGCTGGCCGCCCCAGCACCCAGAGCTGGCTGACTGAAACCTAGAAGAATGTGTGGAACTCGGGCCGCCAGCCTCACTGCTGGCGTTGGGTTGGGTCCCTGTCAATAGTGGCCTTGAGAGGGGAGTGGCTTGTGGCTGCCGGGGGTGGCTGGGCTAGGGGCACCATCACGAAAGCCCGAAAGCCCTGGGAACAAGGCACCTCTTTGAGGCCTGGGAATGTGGGGCCTTCAAGTGTCAGCCGCCCTTAGAACGCACCCTCCCCTGTTTTCCCCACGCCCACCTGTGCCAGGGTCGCAGGGACGTTAGAGCATCCCTGAGATGTCCTTAGGACAGCTTCTAGCTACCTACCAGAGCCCTTTCCCTGAGGCACGGAGGAGGGCACCCTGTTTCTCTGTTGCTCTGGATTTTAGGTGGGGGGTATCTGGTGCAGAAAGGCCTACGGTGTGTGGCGAATGAATGAATGGACCGATGATGGACGTGATTAAATATTCCACAAACTAAAGTCCCCTACAGGTGGGCGTTAGGCGTAAAATTCATTCAGCAAGTATTTATTGAGTATATTCTAAGTGCCTGACCTTGTTTAGGTGCTGAGGTCATAGCAGGGAACAAAAAGTCCAATTCCCTCCCCTCACGTTGCTTGCATTGTAGCTAGTGCGGGAAGATGGGAGGTCAGATGGCGATAAGTGCTCGCAAGGGAAGATAAAGCAGGGAAGAGGGTGGAGAGAGTGATGAGGTGGGATGGGGCGGTCAGGAAAAGCCTCTGAGAAGATGATGCTTGAACAGAAGCATCTGAAGGAAGTGACAGTACAAGCCCACAGATGCCTGGGGACAGGGCATTCCAGGCAGAGGGCACAGCTAGTGCAAAGGCCCAGGGGTGTCCAGCATATCTGCGGAAAACAAGGAGGCCCATGTGTTTGGAGCAGGGTGAGTGAGGGGGAGCCTGGTCTATGTGCTGAGCGTTGGCCATGAGAAGACCTTTGGATTTGCTTCTGAGTGAGAAGTCACTCTGGGTGCTGTGCAGAGAAGAGGGTGTGAAGGGTCAAGGGCAAAAGCAAGCAAGCCGTGATCCAGGCCAGAGACAAGGGGAACTCATACCAGGGCGATGGAAGTGGGAAGAAGCAGTTGATTCCTAAAGATATTTTGGAAGCTAGGGCTGACGGAACTTGCGGATGAATCGATCGGGTATGGGGTGGGACAGAAAGAGAGGAGTCAGGGAAGGCTCCACAGTCTGTGGCATGAGCATCTGGAAGGATGGAGCAGACACTAATTAAGATGGGAAAACTCCAGGAGGTCTTGGAGGGGAAGGCCTAGGGATGGGGGCAGCATTGGACCGACTCAGAGCTAGGGCAGTCAGCACCCCCCCCCCGACCCCCAGCCCAAGCTGGGGCCTCTACACGGGCCTGTGGAGTGGGTGCAGGGGGGTCTTGCCAAATGTGCACCTAAGCAACCGCAGGCACTGGCCCCTTAGAAGCCCACAGCCTGAGCTCACGCTTAGGTATTTCTGTGTTTATTTAGAAGGTCCTGTCTTCCCCCAGTCTAGCAGGGAAGCTCCATGAGGACACAGACTCAGAATTTGTTCATTGCAGTTTACCTGGTGCTAGGCAACAGTAGGTGAACATTTATAGAGTGAATCCATTAATGGCCTTGGGAGAAGCCAGCAGGCCTAGAAGGCCTGGGCTCCTTGCTGAGGATTGAGAAGGGGCTGCTTTGGCCCCTGGGCACAGGGGAGCTGTCCTTCCCAGCCGCTGCTCTCTGCAGAGACCTGGAGAATGTGGCAGAAGCTGGGGCACCCACACTGCTGTCTTCCCCTTGTCTGTTTCCTCACTGGACTTGGAGCCCCTTTCCCCAGGCACGGTGATCGAAGGAAAGTGTGAGCTCAAAGGGCCCTGCCTTCAAGTCTTAGCTCAGCCCCAAATGGCTGTGTGACCTTGGGCAAGTTGCTTTGTCTCTCTGAGCCTCAGGTCAGATATAGGGATCCGGAAGCCTACTTCCCGGGTAGGCATGAGACCCTGCAGATGTACCTGGCTCAGTGTGTGCAGTGTCATAGGTGTTTGACAAATGGTGGCTGTCCTCTGAGTATCGTTCCTCCTGGTATTTGACTAAGGGTTCCGAGGGCCCAGCACGGCACACCCTCTCCTGATCAAAACTGCTGCCAGCTACTGACCCAGGACCCATGCGTGGGGCTTGTGGAATGAATGACCGAGCAGGCGAAGGCCATTGCTTCTCTCCTCTCGCGGTCCAAGAGACTTGGATGTAATTGCATCTGATCCGCCACTGCCCCCCTCCCCCCACTGCGGCCACAGCTGCAGGACAGAGTCCACCCTTCCACCCTGATTGCTCCTTCCTGGTGGGGGAGCAGGAGGGGGGCACACCCCAGGGTGTGGCCTGGGAAAGGCTTGAGCCTGTGGACGCATTGTCCCCTTCCCAGATGTGTGCAGTCGGTGGGCTCAGAGCAACACGAGGAGTGGCCAAGTAACTCCCACGGGTGCAGAAAGGATGTTCGTGCAGCTTAACGGGAATGGTGAGGGGGGCTTCCTGGGACCCTATCCCAGCCTGTCCTCCTTCAGGCCCACACTGGAGGAGATAAGACCTTGCCCAGGGAGGTCCCGAGGGAGCCTGTAGCAGGTCACTTGCCAGGGTTGGTGGGGCTGCACAGCCCTTACTCTGACCCCTGTGGGCTCGCAGAGAAGCAGCAGGACAAAGGGAAAAAGACACACGAGTGCGTGGTGACCCGTCCCTCCACCCTGTGCCTTGGGCGTGGGCTGCTAGGTAGAGACCTGCCCCTTCCCTACAAGGGTGTGCTGTGACCAGGTGTTTCATTTTTTCGCATCTGGCATCTTTCCCCATCTTTCCCCCAGTTCCCGTCTGTGGGGAGGGGGAGGCAGCCTGGGGTTTGGCAGGGGGAGGACTTCAGAGGTGGCCTTGGGTGACCTCACAGATGGTCTCCTGGCATGGGGCTGGGAATTCCCAGCTGCCTCTGGCCCCTTCCCAGCCCACCTCCAGGTCCCTGACCTCACCTCTCCCTTCCCCGCCTCCCCCTGCTCACCCCCAAGGAGCCAGCTCTGGCCCCCACCTTCTGCTGCTTCTGGCCTCCCCTCCTCACCCCAGCTGACTCATCCCCTCTCCTTGTTTGGTGGTTCCAGTTTTCAAATAGTTGGGAACTGGGATCATGCCTCTTCTTGGATGCCTTGCTGGGCTGGATGGATTGAAATTCTGGCTTCATAAATCCTGGCCCCAGTGGCCTCTGTCACTTCACGGGCTCTTCCCCTTCTCCTGCTGTTTGCCTTCCTGTGACCCTTGGTCCAGAAGAACAGAGACCTCGGAGTTTCCTCAGGGCAGACCAGTGTCTTCTCTGCCCTGGGACCTCCAGGGTCTCCTCCCCAATGACCCCAGTCACCTAGATCATCAGCCAGTGCTCAGGGAGCACTCACATCTTCTGTCAATTAAAAACCGCCACCTTATCTTGCGCCAAGCCCCACACGGGGCTCTCTCCCAGCAGGCATTATTGCATAGAATCCTCCCAGAAATCTCCAGGTTGGCATTATTATCTCCATTTTGCAGAGGGGGAAACTGAGGCACAGGAGGGGCATGGCTGGCCCAATTCATCCATCACGTATGCGGTACAGGTGGGAGTGGGGCCTGGGTTGTCTGCCTCCAAAGTTGTCATCCCTCCCTCTGGTGGTCCAGGCCGTTGGGTGGAGAGAGAGGGCAGTCAGGGAGGGCTGGCATAGTCGGGACAGGCTGCACGGAGGAGGCTGACTGGGCTGGCCTTGGCAGGGGGTACAGCAGACTGCATATCTGCCATGTGGGCTTATCTCGTTCCTACTTCGCAGGCTTGGGTGCCTTTTGCCCCTTGGCCTCCATCCCAACTTAGTGATAACATTCCCCCGGGAGACGGATTTGGCTTTCCCTGGGATTGAGACCCCTGGGAGCCTGGATCCTTCTCAGTCAGGTCTGAAGCTCCTTGTGGGACCTGTGGGTTTTGCCATTTGGAGTCAGTGAATTTTTGCCGAATGGGGCCTGCTTGGAGCCAGTTGCACGCCCACCTCCATCCCGGGAACCTGGGTGAGATACAAGGCACAGAATCACACGGCCCAGCTGGGAGGTATAATCTACGTATAAGTCCCAAATTGTGTCGTTTGAGCATCCCTGTGCAGTGGAAGAGTCAGGAATTTTCCACCCATTCATTCATTCATTCATTAATTTATTCATTCATTCATTGCCTGAGGACCTACTGTGTGCTAGACATCACACTAGGTGTTTTATCTGCTTTGTCACCTCTCCCCTGTAGTTAGGATCATACCTCCATTTCCCATGAGAAGCAGCTCAGTGGGGAGCCATGACTTGCCCAAGATCACACAGCCAGGTGCAGAGGAAGGTGGAAGCTGAATCCACATCTGTCGGTCTTTGGGGAGAAATGAGAGGGAGGGTCCCTTCTCTCCAGGATCTCCGGGTCTTGCAGAGGCATGACCCATGAACCAGAAGCACCCAGTGCGCCTCCAGGTGCAGACAGGAGCAGATTGTCAGGGAAGGAAAAGCTGGACCTGGCACGAGGTACCTGAAGGACTTTGTGGGGGCAGCGGGGTCTAAAGAGCATAGAGGATTTGGCTGGTGGAGGAGGAAGGCAACCAGGGCAGGGGGCCAGAAGTCATCTGTCCCCATTGTCCCTAGATTCACATTGTTGTCCAGTGTGTGGGCAGGAAGGCCCAGGCCTGCTGCTGGAGTCGTTAACACGAGGAAAAGAATGAGAGGAAGCCACCAAGATAGCTGAGGTGACATCCATCCCGGTCCCCCACCCTCTACCTAGCCAGACCAGGAGGCAGGAGGTCAAGGCTCTGGGCTGCCACTTAGTTGCCAGCTAACGACTGACCCTCTTTCCTGGGCCTTGATTTTTCTACCCACAAAATGGACTCCTGTCTTTCTCTTTGGCTCTCTGCCAACCCAGACGAAGGGGAACGTTGAGTTCTTGGAGAAAACTGCTGGTTCCCCTCAGGGAATGGTGGTACTCCATTCTTTGGAGCCTACCACGTGACCAGTCCCATGTCTTCTTTCACTGACGCTACCAGCCCCCAGGTGCCAGGCCCCGAGGGACCCAGATGGACGACGTGGCTGCCTGCTTCCTTACACCTAACCTCTCCTCCCCTGCGCACCTGGGAGCCCTCCCGCTGCCGTGTGCCCACATGGGTCTCCCTCTGTGCCCCTCCGGGACCTGCGGTTGAGCTGACAGCTGGGGTGCTGTCAGTGTTTAGGGTCACGAGTTTCCAGTACTCCTCCTGGCCCTGCCTGTGTGATCCAGGACAAGTCGTCTGACTTCTCTGAGCTTCATTTACCCCAGAGGCAAAATGGGACCCTTCATTCATGAAGCCCTAGTCCAGGCGCTGTGTTAGGTGTAAACCAGCAGGGGGTTGATGGAGCTTTCCAGTCTGATAGGGAGGCCAGCTGGGTGGTAGACTAGTCCCTACAAGGTGTGGGGGCAGGGGACCAGGTGTGTAAGAGCAGGTTTTCAGGGCCCTGCGGCCTCTGGGAGATAATCTGGAGTCTCTGTGACTCGTCTAAGGCCCCATTTTTTAGTAACTACTTCATAGTCTGTTCCCCTTGTGGGAGGAGGGGACCTGGGGACACGGCCCCCCTGGGCTAGGGCAGGAGAGAAGACCCACAGGGCTGGAGAAGAGAGCTGGCCGGTTTTGTTGGGAGTCTCAGATGAGCTCATGGGTGTGCAAAATCACCGGGGCTATTTATGCTGAGCCTGATTATTTTAATTTAGGAGAAATGGAAGCCGCGCGCGGAGTTCAGGTGTAGGGCTCTGTGACGTTGAGTTGAATGAGACGAGGGTGGGCCCGAAGCTCCTGTTTTCCACCTTCACCCTCTTTCTTCTCTCCCCACTCCTCTGGGGGAGGGGAAAGGAGGCAGACACCAGCTCTGGCCTGGATTTGATTTCGGGAAGTGGAGGAAAGGGTTAAGTCAGCCTGGATTTCCACCTCCTGGGTTGGGGGAGGTGGGGAGCCGGGAAGAAATGGCTGGGGCTGGAATGTATGATAAGATCAAAGCTTTCAGCCTGCCCAGGCCTCACCTTGGTTTCACCTGAGCAACTGAAGGGAATTCTGTCCATGGAGGAGGAGGATGGAGAACTCCTGGGGGAGGGGGTTGCGGGTCCCACCCTCCTCCCTTGGGCACTCCAAAAGAGGTCCCACCCCCCTTGTTCCAGAAGGCTCAGCTCTTGCCCTGACAGGTGCTGGAAGCCCCAGGGACCACCTTTACTTGGTATATCCAGATTGGGGGGGGGTGCCCTCCCTACTATCCCCACCCCTACGGCTCTCTCACCCTTGGAGTTTCTGGCCAGGACCCCGGGGGCTCTTTCAGTGACCTCTGAGCCCCCCATCCGTTATTTCTGCTCCATTTAACTCCGCAGGTTATACTTTGGGAGAGTGTCATGGGTAGGAGGCACAGCCCTGAGTCTTGTCTTAGCTCCATCACTTACTGCTCTGTGATGCTGGGCTATTGGCTTAACCTCTCTGAACCTCATCTGTCAGCTGTGAATGGTGACACTTTCTTGGTGGGATTTTGGGGAAGATTAGAGACCATATACATCTCCTACAGCCAGAAGAGGCAGTTGACAAATAACAGGAATGATTATTTTGTGATTTCTTTTTCCCCCTTTGAAGATTGCCTCCGGTACTGGGTCCTAGGTAAACTTGAAGGCTCCATTTTGTTCTGTCCCCTCCTCCCTCACCCTTTGAGAAGGCCCCAGGGTCCATCCGTCTGTCCAGCAAGCTTCACTTAGAGGTCTTCGCAGTGTTGAGAGGGGAGCGCGGCACGACAGGTTGTGAGGGAAGAGGGGGCTTGGGCTCTCGTAAATGCCCCCAAGACACCGGCCTGGCCAACTGCCCTGGTAAATACCAGGTTAAGCTGTCCGGCCAGCCCGAGTAAGCCAGGTGGTCTAAGCCACCCCCCGAGTACCAGGCCCCTCAGCACCCCAGCCGCCGCCAGGGCTCCTGCCTCAGCTCTCTGCCTTGGCTCTGCTACAGTTAATGATTATTCTGGACAGCAGGGGACAGGGAGGCCCGCCCTCGCAACTCCTTAACCACTGGTTGCACCCAAGGTATGTTAGCAAGCGGCTTGGGTGTTCCCTGCTTTAATGTGGCAGCCCAGCTCTGAGGCACGTGGGCAGGGAGGGGGGGAACAGGGAGTAGGGTCTTGGAGTCATAGATTGACAGGCCAGCCTGTGCCCCTGGGGCTCTGGAGACAGACTTAGGGCCCATAGGATCTTGGTGAAATGTGAGCTAGGTGTAACAGGCCCCTGTGGTTTGGTGCCAGCCATGTGAGCAGACCCTACAAACATACACCAGGTGAGCAAGGCCCCCTCCCCCCCGGCACAGCAGAACCCCTGTGCTCCTCCTCACCCAGGTTCAGACCCTGCCAGGGAGTCCCAGCAGGAACGGGGTGTGAAGGTTAGGGCTTTGGGGCAGCTGGGCTTGGCTTCTCACCCCCACTCTGGCACTTCAGGCTGTGTGACCCTGGGCAAGTCACTTTACCTCTCTGAGCACCCATTTCCTCATCCGAAATAAGAGAATACTAATCCCTACTTTGCAGGTGTCAGCAGGCCAAGGTGTGGAGAGTATGTAGCTCGTAATTAATACCCGGGAAATGGAAGAAATTATTACTGTTAGAGCTTTTGTTATTAGGAGAAAGTGAAAGTTGAATCCTAGTCTTGGGTAGAACCAGGGCGGCGGTGGCCCATGGGTGTTGGGCCCACGGCTGGGGGATTTGGGAGGAGGCGGGGCACGGGGAGATCCCAGGAACATGTTTGAAGAGAGCATGTATGAGAAGGCTGGCTGGCTGGCTGGAGAGAACAGGGCTTTGGCAGGCTCTCTGGGTCTCCCCCAGAACCCCTCAGTGACCCCCCCCAGCAGCTCCCCCCTGCCCGGGGCTGGGTCCTAAGGTTGGTACAGGCTAAGTGGGGGAGGAGGGAGAATTGTGTATTTTGATAACATTAGGGCATATTCTCCCCACTGGCAGCTGCTATTTTGAGAGCCCCGGAGAGCAGGGGCTATGGTTAAATTAGGTAATGCTGCTCCAGAAGGAATGTGTGAAGCCGTGGGGCCGAGGCCGCAGTGAGAGAGGACAGTGGGTTCGCTCCATATAAAATTAACTGCAACTTGGAGAAGAGCTGCTCTGGTCACTTTATAAGGCGATGGAAGGGGGAGGCCGCTGGGGGAGTGGAGGTGATGGCCCAGGGCCTCGTTTTGGGGGAGCCTGGGCCCCTGCCCGGAGGCCTGGCTGGCCCAGCAGGGGCTGGCGATGTGGCGGAGGGGCAGGGCGGCTGTGTCCTCAGCTCTGTGCCTCTGGCTGTGGCTCCAGGCGGGTGGGGCCTGGGGATGGCGTGATGCATGGGGAGGCTGGAGCCGCAGACTTGGCCTCGAATCCTGCTTCTGCCTCCTGCTAGCCTTCTGTGCTTGGGCAAGTCATTCAACCTCAGTGAACCTCAGTATTATCAGTGGTGAAAATGGCTCCAACCCCCTGGAGATGTTTCTTAAGGATTAAATCTCTAGAAGAAAAAGCAGAGCTAACTTTTACTATAACCTATGCCAGGTGGTCTTATGACTCCAAGGATGGTCCATGCACCAGCCGCTGGGGCCTCACCCAAACCCACTGAGGCAGCGCGGGTGTGCTAACAGGATTCCCAAGAGATCCCCTAGGAGATTCCCGTGCAGAGCGAAGCTGGTCTCATTTGATCTTGAAAACCTCCCCTGTGATGTGGGAATTACTGTCATCTGTTGTGAAAACGGAGGCATGGAGAGATGGCCAGCATAGGAGCTCCATCCATGTTCGTTCTCTTTCCCAAATCTGCCCCTTCTTCCCCTCTTTTGGACTGGGCTAGGGCTGGGGAGAGGGATGGCTAGACTGAGAAAGTCAAGAGAATCTCCTGCATTTGAGATTTAATCACTCTCTTATCTCCATGCACCACTGGGGTCAGCACAGCTAGACAGAAGTCATTCCAAAGTCATTCCGTACTTCCCGTCCTTGTAGAAAGATAGGGGCAGGAAAGGGGTTCTCTATCAATCTACCCATGTGCCCTGGAGTACAGAGAGTGGCCACGGCCCGACAGCTCGGCGGAGCACAGCAGGGGCCGCCCAGGGTTCATCTGAGACTGAGTTCATCTAACAGCAAATATTTTGAGGTTCACTTACTATGGGCCCAGCCCTGGGGAAGTATCCTAAATTTCCCCCAATTCTGTAGACTGTTTATTATCCAGAAATAAAAACGTTACTGCTATTTATTTACCACTTACCACATGCCACACACTTGCATTATCTTTTTTATCTATTAAACTCCACCGCCTGTTTCTTCCTCTTCTATAAAATAGGGATAGTGATAATAACACCTATCTCATGGGGCTGTTATGAAGATAATATCTGTCACGTGCCGGGCACACAGTGTGTGTTAAATACCTAGAATAAGTACAAATAATCTCCCAACAAAGTGGTACTATTACTGCCTTCCATTTTACACATGTGTCAGTTGAGGTCCAGAGTAAGAAGGGGACTCGCCTGTTGGGATCACAGGAGATGAGAGCAGAGCCATAAGAAATGGAGTCCCCAAACTCCTAAGCCACTGTTATGTCAGCTCCCTTTGGCACATGTTTATTTATTAGCCGCTAGTTGCTGCTCAGCCTTGGGATGTATCTGAAGGTTAAAATATGTGCAAAACGTGAGAAAACCCATCCTGGTGTTTGTCCCCAAGGAGCTTTACTTCCAGCAGGAGAGTAGAGACATTTACTCAAGTGACTGTAATTAAGACCAAATCTCTAGTCCTATAAAAGGTAGAAATTAAGTTCTCTGGATGTGTGGGGGAGAAAGATGTCTTTGCGGGGGGGATCCTGGAAGACTTCAGAGAGGAGGCGGTCATTTAGCCAGGACTTGAAGGACGGATGAGTAGATTAGATTGGGAGGCATAGGACTAGCATTCTAGGAGGAAGGAACAACCTTCATGAGGGCCTGGAGGCAGGAAATGTGCCCTGTAAGAGGGAGTGGCATTCAGGGGCCAGGGGCCGCGTGAGGTCTGTGGTGATAAGGCTGGGAAGGCCAAGTCCAGCTTTCTTGTCATTGAAGATTTCCAGTTTTCTCGAACACTGGCTCCTCAACCAGCCGGAATTATTCCATCATCGTTTTTTCTTTTCTTCATGTCAAGAAATCAAAGACTTTTACAAATGGCCTGTCTGAGCTCCTGGTCAATGTGTGATAACGGGCATAGCTGACAGAATTCGGGCCAAAAGCAAGAGACTTGACGTCCTGATTAACTGGGAAGCCTTATCGCCCACACATGTACAATTTCCGTGAGTCTTTTCCAGCATTGACAATAACCCTGGGTGGGGAGCACAGTGAAAGGGCCGGGCCTGGGTTCTGATTTCCCCTCTGTGGCTTACCAGCTGTGTGGCCTTGGGCAAGCCTCAGTTTCCTCCTTTGTAGGGTGGAGACAGCTCTACCTCCAGGCTTGCTTTGAAGGATCAGTGATGGTGTAATCTGCGCTGTCCACCATGATGGCTTTAGACACATGTGACTAATAAGTTAAAGATTTAATTAAATAAAATAAAATTTAAAGTTTTGAATAAAAATTTAGTTTCTCCATTGCCTCAGCCACATCTCATGTGCTCAGTAGCCACCGGTGGCTAGTAGCTACCTTACTGGACGGGGTAAACAGAACATTTCCATCACTGCAGAAAGTTCTATTGGGTGGCCTTGCGCGCTCAGTAAGGGGTGGCTGTTGTCATGGTTGCTGGTTCCCTGTCCCAGCTTGGAACTCCCCAGGTTGTGGAGGCCAGAGAGACCTCTGAGCCTTGACAGAGGCGGACAGGATTGTCCCTCTGTGCCTTCCCTACTTTCTCCTCAGCCCCTGGGGAGCTCTCCCTCTCCCTCCTGTGACTCTACCCATCATGACCCATCATGTTAAAAAGGCCCCCCTTCCCCCTTAATTTCCCACCCACTCCCCTCAGCTGTCTCCGCAGATCTGCCTGGTCAGCTGCTGGCATCTGGAATCTCCATGTCCAGCCTCTGAGATTCCCACTGCCCATTCCTAGGGCATGGAGGTGGGGGAGGAGGCCTCCCCTGGCAGTCCCCTGCTCCCAGCGGAGGTGCCTGGGCCCCTCTCGGCAGGACGGAGATGATGGTTTGTTGTGACGGGGGCAGTGGGCAGCCTGCCCGCTCTAACACTCTCGTATCTGGGCACCAAGCATGTTGTTTGCACTTGGCCGGGCCTCAGGGTCTGGCCCAGTGCCCTCGAGGGCTGGCCTAATTTGGCACCCCTGGTTACAAAGGCTGATCATGGGCCTCCGCCTGGTCAGGACACCAGGAGCTGTTCCTGGGCTGGGTCCTGGGGATGAGGGGCATGTATGGAGCTGGAGCGCAGGACAGATTGCCAGCGGTGGCTGGGTCATGGGCACTGAGTGGGGACAAGGCCCAGGCAGGCATAGGCAGGGCGGACACTCTTGGGGGCCAGGCAGGAGGTCACCCTGGGTGGTTCAGATTGGTAGGGTCTCCACGCGTGGCATTGACACCCGTCTGGGGAGGAGCATTGGGTCTGAGATGCCGGAGAAGCTCAGGATCGCCTCTGAGCATCGTATTCTGTCCTCCCTGTCCCGTCAGCCCCCTCCCTCATCAGCTGGGAGGTGGACAAGCAGGCCTCTCAGGTCCACGAGTGCTGAGGCCACTGAGGCCCAGCAAGGCGGCATGACACCTGACATCACACAGCCTGTCTGCAGGAGGCGGAACTCGGACTCGGACAGCTTAGGTGCTTTTCCCCATCCTGCCCCTCCCTGTGGGAGCTCTGGGGACAGTAGCCCCTGGATAGCTTGTGAGAAAGCAGGTTGGAATCCTGGCCCTGTCACTTTTTCCGTGACCTTGGGCAAGCCTCTCTGAGCCTCCTGGGCCTCATCCGGGGAATGGGGATAATAATTATACCTCATTCTCAGGGCAGTGGTGAGGGTTAGGTAACTGGCCTCCTGGCTGTTTTCAGGACATTCTAAGGATACTCCCGCCTTGGGGCCTGTACAGCCACTATTCCCTGTCCCCTGAGTGCCCTTTCCCTGCGCCCTAGCTTCTGTCACATCGCCATCCCCTTCCCTAACCAGCCTGTGTAAAACAATAGGCCTTACCACCGCAGTCCCTGTCCCCTCACCCTGCTGTCTTTTTCTTCATAGCACTCTCGCCATTTGACAAATATTAGCTTATGGTCCCGTTGGCTCTCAAATCGAATGTCGGCTCTGGGAGGGCAGAAACCATGTGCGGCGCCTAATACCTGCGCACGTGACAGTTACTGGTTCTCTCCCCTTCTCTTCCCGGTCCTTCTGATCGCTGCCGTTAATCGGGCCATGGCTCTGTGCCAGGCCCTGTACTCAGCAAGTCGCTCTCAGCTCCGAGGATTTCACAGGGTCCCCGTCACAGCTTTGTCCCTCGTCAGAGATGAGTGGCAGGAGGTGCTGCGGGGACTTGCCCAAAGCTAGCCGGCTGGAAGGTGGCAGAGCCGGGCTTCCAACCGGGTTAGTCCTGCCCAGAGCTTCCACTGCACCACTTCCTGGGTCGGGTTAACAAGATTGGAACTTTCACCTGGATTGGGAGTTCAGAATCTGCATTTGACAGGAATGAAGGGATCAGATTTAAGGGTGGTTCTCAATCTTTTTGGGGTGCCCCTTGCAGCCCTCTCTTCTCCCATGGTCAATTACAACCATTCCCACTGCCCCAGAATGACAGGTACCCTTTGACTGGGGAGCCCCAGAGGTCAACTGGACACCCCAGGGGTAGGGTAGGCCCAGGTCCTGGGCTGCCCCTTGGCTGTCTGGGGGTAAGTGGACAGGATGTTCCTGCAGGCAGCAGACATTCCTGGCCCGAGGTGGCAGGCCAGTGGGAGATTTACCATTTCCGGTAACCCGAGTCCCTGGGAGATTGAGTTCTCCCTGCCAAGGACATGCACCCTTGGCTTGCCAGCCCTTCCTGCCCTTTCCTCGGCCTTGGTCTGACTGGGGCTTAGGACCGGCTGGAGGGACCAGCTGTTAGTCCCAGGGGTTGAGATGGGGGTCTCAGGCCCTGATCAGCCCCTGGCAAAGACCCAGCCTAATGCCACCCTCCCGGAGTCCTCCTCTGTGGAGCCCCACACCCCAGCCGGGGAAAGGGGGGGAAGGAGGTGACATGATGGAAGGAGAAGAGCCCTGTGTAAGGAGCCAGAGACCTGGGTCCTGGGTCTGCCTGTGCCATCAACTTGCTAGGATTTCTCTTCTTGGACGTCCTTCCTTCCCTTCTGAGTCTTTTTTTGGCTTCCCCTTCTGATAAGCAAAGGCTTTGGGCTAGGTGATCCCTCCCAGCCCTGGCAGCACGGGACCCAGGAATCTGTTGGAAGGCTTCCCAGGCAGGTTTCACTTGAGCCTTACCTTGCTGGCGGCGGGCAGGGGCGGGGGGGCGGGCACATAGAAGAAATTATTCTTTTGCAGGAGTTTCTGGAGAGCTCACTCTCTGGGCCTGTGAGCTATTGGATGGGGCAGGGGGTGGAAGGGGAGGAAAGGGAGGAGGTAACAGGTTGTCCTGTTAAATCTTCATAGCAGTCTTGTAAAGTGGTCATTTTTATTCCTGTTTTACAGATTGGAAAACAGAGGCTCAGAGTTGTCAAGCCATTTGCCCAGGGCTACACAGCTAGGAAGTTGCCAGTCTAGGACGTCCAGTCAGCTCTAAGTGGTGTGGAGTGGCATGTGACCAACACACATTTCCTAGGATGGCTTTGATTTATTAACAAAATAAAAATAGCAGTCTTCCAAAAAAACCGTGAACATGCCCCAGGCTTTAAATACTTGTGCAGCCAAACTACATCTCCCAGGCTGCCTCTGACACCTGGAAGCAGCCCAGGGATCCTTTGTTAAACTGTTTCTCCACATACGCCTCGGAAACTATGGCCAGGCGTAATTATAGGGATGCAAGAGTTCAGAGGAGCGGGAGCCGCGTGGGCTGGAGCGAACTGGAGCGGGTTGGCACTGTGCTGGGAGCAGGGCTGTGGGCCTGAGAGGGGCCCGGGGTGGAGCCGGGCAAGGCCAGGTTCACAGGCTCCAAGAAGGCTCCCTGAAGGGCCTGCAACCCCGGCCATTAGCCAGGAACACCGCGAGGCCTCTCCTGGGACCCCCCGCCCACTCGACCCTTCCCATCCACTCCTCCCAGCCAGGGTCTCTGGGGCACCCAGGCTCCAGGCAAGGCATCTTCAGCCCACAGACCTTTGCTCCAGTCCCTCCCCCTGCCCCCAGACTCCCTCAGGAACTGGGTAAAGGGCTGCAGGAATGAGGCCTGCGGCCCGGCCAGTGGGCCCTGCAGGGCCAGGGACCCTGGGATTGGAGCGGTTGGCAGCATGAGGACTGAGATGACCCCAGCCGGGCTGCTCCCACCCTCCTCCTGCTGTGGGGTCCTTGGCCCTGAGGCCCCAGCAGCTGTCAGCAGGGAAGGGTGACAGAGGAGGGCCAGAGGTGACTCTTCAGCCCGCCCCTTCTCCCCCTGCTTGGACCAGGCCCAGAATTCTTACCAGCTGTTGTCAGCAGCTGCTGCGCTTTTTTCCAGAGCCAGCACCGGGCACCCCCCTCTTCCCGAAGGACATCTTCCCACCATCCTTCACAGTCACTGCCCCTGGGGAGGGGTTGGGGCTAATATGGGGGACGTGGTCACATCCCTGAGTTCCTTTGATCCTACTAACAACATGAAGAGATAGAAATTAATGCCCCCATTTTTATGGAAGAGAAAACAGATCCAGAGAGGCCAAGTGACTTGCTCAAAATCACACAGCTACTGAGTGGCTCTGTCTGGGCTCCTGGCTCCCAGCTCAGTGTCCACCCCCACTGCCTTCTTCCGAGTGTGTCGTGCAGGATGTTAGAGACGTTGAGGTTCCCGTCACCTTGGCCACTTAGTAGTTTTAGGACCCCAGGCAACCTCCTTTTTTTTTTTTTTTTTAAGACTTATTTAAGTAATCTTTACACCCAGCATGGGGCTCGAACTCACAACCCTGAGATCCCGCATTGCACACTGCAACGACCGAGCCAGCCAGGCTCCCTTCCAGGCAAACTCACTTGGAGTGGAATGCTCATTTTCTTGCGTATGAAATAAGAATAGGACCTACCTCTTGGGCTTGTTGAGCAAATTACATGAGAGAATCAATGTTAAGTACTTAGCATAAGGCCTGGAGTGTTCTAAGGACCCAAAATGAGATCTGGCAACGTTGTCATCATGAAGTATTAGCCACCGGGGCGCCTGGGTGGCGCAGGCGTTAAGCGTCTGCCTTCGGCTCAGGGCGTGATCCCGGCGTTCTGGTACTGAGCCCCACATCAGGCTCCTCCGCTGGGAGCCTGCTTCTTCCTCTCCCACTCCCCCTGCTTGTGTTCCCTCTCTCGCTGGCTGTCTCTCTCTCTGTCAAATAAATAAATCTTAAAAAAAAAAAAAAAAAGAAGTATTAGCCACCTGTGCACCCAGCACGTGGCTGGTTCTTGGGGGGTTATGGACACATTCCACAAATATTTATATCGGTCAATAAATATTTGTTTGGTACCTACTGTGTGCCAGGTGCTAGAAAAAGAGCAGTGACAAAATAAACAAAATTCCCATCCCTGCTTACATTCTACCCCACGTGGTGGCTGGGGAGACACATCTCATCTTAACCACAGAAGCCACCAAGCCTTTGTACACACGTTGCTACATTAGCCACGTTTTCAGATGAGAAAATGGGCTGAGATCAGTGGCGGAGGAGAGCCCAGGACCCAGCTCTCCTGAGAGTCTTGGGCAGTAGCCCCGAGGGCTTTCTGGAGGAGGCGGCACTCAAAACCTGGCAGGAGAGGTTGGGACGCAGCTACCACAGTCTGGGCAGCAACAATTTCAGGAAGGTCTTGCCTAGGTCAAGGCCTCTTGTTCCCCAGGGAAGAGGCCCAGCCAGAGCTTTAAATACCCCGTGCAACCCAGAATAGCCCCCATTGTCTTGGCCTGCAGCTGGGGGAACCTGGAGGATGCTGAGGGGAGGCTGATCCTGGAGCAAGAGGTCTTCCCTATATGGTAGGGGTGGTGTTTCTGGGAAGACTTTTCCTTTTGGCTCCTGCAAGCAAGCCTGTCTGTGGGAAGGGCGGAATGCTGCCTGGTTCTGCGTGAGCAACGTGCTGGCTGCAGGGGGAGCTCCGTGGGTGGGGGACTCCCAGGGAGGGCTGTGTGCCTGAGTGAAGGTGCTCCTTTGTGCTCCAGGGATGTGTGTGCGTTGGCCCACGGGGCCCTCCATGGTGGGCAGGCCTAGCCACGTCCCCTGCCCGGGGCCTCCTGGCACCCTCTGGTGCTCCGGCTATTTTGGGCATTGGCTGCGTTCAGGTTTGGGGAGGGCCGGGTAATCCTGCCCAGGCCAAGGATGCTGGGGGCACACTCTGGACGGCCATTCCAGCCTCCTGGATCTTTAATGGCTGTAGCCTCTGCCCCTGACTTCAGCCTCAGGGGATCACGGGCAGTGGACCCCTACGGGATGCCAGCCCCACTGGCAAGGTCAAAGAGGAGTGCCAGACAAACCTTGCCCTTGGGACGTTCCCTGCTCTCGATATCAGAATAGTTGTGCTTCCTCTAAGCAACGAGTTTATTTTGACCTCATTGGGACATGGAGTCCAGGGACTGGTCAGGTTTCCTTCCTCCCATTGGCCACTGGAATGCTCAGAGCCAAATGAACGGGTGCTTTCCCAGACCTCCAGAAATCGGCACGTACTTTCTATCTCCTCACCGCGCTCCAGACTGTCGGTCTGCGTTTGCGAGTGTCTCCTATGTATGTTTAATTCATCCTCTCCTGCCATTCTGGGTGCATCTTTGTAAGCTGCTTTGAGTTTTTCTGGAAGAGGGTGGCAGGGGAAGTATAATGGTGACGGTGATGATGGTGATGATGGTGACCCCACGCTGGGCAGTCCCCTGCAGCCCGATCCTGCAGGCTTGGTTCTCACTTTGTGATCCCCTCTGTGAGCCCCGCCCTCTTTGCTGGTGGAAGTCATAGCCTAGAATTCTAGAAACCTAAGGTTTCAGGATGTCAGCGCCCTAAAATGTCAAAGCCAGAAGGAAGCTTTGGGATCATCCAAATTGAGAGCTTTCAAACTTATTATTGATCAGGGAAACCCTTATGCCAATCGAAATAATAGTATTTTGATTAAATCCTGCAGTATTTTGATAAATAACGGCAAACATGGGACATTCACCATGTGCTAGTGCTATTTGTAGCATTTTACATTTTTATCTAATCCTTACAACAGTCCCGTCAGGTAGATGCTATTAGTATGAACTATCATGCCCATTTTACAGATGAGGAACAGAGGCACTGAGGGGTTAAGTGACCTTGCTCTCAGCTAACCAGGGGCTACACCAGATGTATTATGTAGAAGGTCATCATATAAAATGGAAAAGGGGGGATTTGTTTTCACTGAAGCAAGTATTTGGGAGAGGGGGCCCAAGTTCTCTCTGTCCCCCCGACCCCCTCACCTACTCTCTGCTGAGGCCAGACTGGAAAGCAGTGATCTAGGCCTACTTCATCATTTGACAGAGGGAACCTGAGGCCTGGAGAGGGGAAGGGGCTTGCCCCAGAGAGTGGGGTGAGCTGGAAGCCCTTTCTCAGTCCCTCTTGGCCCACTCTGCTGCCTGGAAGAGCGCCAGCCGCCGAACTTCCCCTTAGAACATTCCACTCCCTGCCTCTCGTGGGCACAGGGACCCTCTGAGCCTCTGCATGGTCCTAGGGGACCAGGAGTGACCAGGCATGGGGCCACCCTCTGTGTGTCCCCTCCGACAGGACTCATCTCCTGGGAGGGCAGGCTGGTGGCCAGGGAGGAAAGGGGAAGCTTCTGTCTGGCTTTTCTCAGACTCTGACAGTGTTTCTCCCCGAGGAGAGAACATACCCTTCCTGTCGCCTAGCCTGGCTTTCCTCTATCGGTCCTTTATTGCATGGGGCCTTGGGGCTTTCTGTCTTCAAGAGCTCCCTTTTCAAAACACCTGTGGTGGCGGAGGCGGCGGTGGCAGTGGTGGTGGACCGTATTTTACACTCACTGAAGGAGAGCTAGTTGGCAGCTAGCCAAGGGCAAGGGGTAGGTTTGGTGTGGGTGCTCCCAATATGTGCTCTGTGGAACCCTAGTCCCATGAGCATGAAGAAAGGGTTCCAAGTTAAGCAAGTTTGGGAAACAGTAAATAGTTGCCTCCTCCCTCGTCGTGGTGTTCAGGACCCTGAGGACTCAGGGAACCAGCTCAGCTTTGTGTAACCAGCCTTTCCCAGATCTGTTTGTCTGCAGGACCCTCCCGCCGTGGCCAGAGTTACTGTGCCTTGGAATGGACATTAGTCGTGAGGAAAGGGGACAGGGGCACTTCAAAAGGAAGGGTCCCTTCCTTTTATTTCCAGCTCTGTTGCCCACCCCCCCCGCCCCGCCCAGGCCTGTCTTCAGTCATGGGCTTGGCCCTGCGGGCCCCTTCCTCCCTCTCCAGGAAGCAGATGAGGAAAGCCTTGGGGGGCAGAGGGAGCTGGCCTGCTTGGCCGCAAAGAGCGGCCGTTCCAGCCTGTTTTTTCCTGTTGCCGATGCCCACGGGAGCAGGGGGGAGTAGAGTCACTGAGGCCCTGCGGCCTGGCTGCCTGGGGCAAGGCCCTTGAGCTGGAGCCACAACCCTGCTTGCCTCTGAGACACACACCCCCCCAGTCCCTGGGATGCTGGTCTGGGCAGAGAACGGGTCTCTGCTCAGTGACCAGGGGCAGTGTCTTGTCCCCTCAGAAATGGGCCCCCTGGCTGGAAAGCCTGAGGCGTCAGAGACGGCAGGAGGAGGGCTCGCGCAGTACAGAGTTCCTGGTTGGGAACCAGGGAGGGGTCTGGCTCCCAGTCTTGGCTCTTCCAGCTCTGTGACTCCGGCCAAGCCATCTTTCTGAGACTCAATCTCTTCATTTGTAAACTCCATCCATTCATGAACTTAAAAGGCGTTACTGAGTGGCTACTCTGTGCCAGGTAATTGGAGGTAGTGGGGACATGGACAAAGTCACTGCCTTTGTGGAGCTGATGTTAGTGGGGGTGGCAAACGATAAACAGAAAAACGTGTGAATGTGGGTAGAATGTAGGTGGTGAGATGCTGTGAAGCAGGGCAAGGGAAGTGACAGAGAGCTGACAATGGATTCTGGACCTAGGATGTGGTCTGGGTCTCTGTAAAGGTGACATGTGAGCAGGGACAAGAGGAAGAGGAGGAGTGGGCACATCTGGGGGTGGTGTCCCAGGTGCGGCAAGTGCAAAGGCCCTGAGGTAGGAGAGAGTTGGGTGTGTTTGAGAACCATTGAGATAAGTGTGGCATGGAGTGGGGAGAGCACAGATGGAGATGAGGGTGGAGATGTGTGTGTAGTGGGATGTGTGTGTATAGGTCACACAGGACCTGGTTACCCAAAATAAGGGTGTTTCTTCTCATCCTTTGGTGAACAAAGAGTAATGGAAAGGCCTAACCCAGTAGGTCCAGGAGGTGGTCATTGTTGTAACTGGTGTCTCATTTCATCAGAACTTTGTGGAACATTCCCCCCATCCTCCTGTAAGCCTGGCACTGTGCTAGGGGTGCCTAGCATAAAATCTATGGGTAGCGACCCCAGAGAGAAGGGGCCGGCCCAGACAGGTTGGTGGGGCCTTGAAGGCCCACAGACACTCCAGTGCGCCCTGGCAGCAGGGCCTCCTAGGTGCCAGAGAATCTGAGAACCACGCTGGGCTGCAGGCAGGAGGCAGGCACGTGAACACCGCAGGCGCTGTTGGCACCGACGGTGCTTGGCAGATAATGTTCAAGCCCTGGGGACCTTCTTGCTGGGCGGCCCAGCGCGGAAGCCATTCCCACTTGCCACCCGCCCCCCCACCGCCTTGGAGGCACCTGGCGCTCAGGTGGGGCGGGGGCATTTGCCGGTGACTTCCTGCTGCTTCCCTCTAGGCTGGCAGGCAGCTTAGTCAATGCCAGGGGAGGCCCATTCTTGGGGTGTCTGTGGGGCAGGAGGAGAGTGCAGGGACTCAGGGGGTGCTGAGGGACTCGGGCTCTGTGACTAGCAGCATGATACCAAGGTAGTCAAGGGACAAAACAGCAGTTTTGTCAAGGGACAAAGAAAGGGCTTTTTTGTGGAAAAGCCCATGCAGGGCTGGTCCCTTGACCATGCTCTGCACGCTCCCACCTCTGGGCCTGGGCATGTGCCCTTTCTTCTGCCTGGTGTACACACTCTGCCCTTCTCCACCCTACTTAGGTGAGACCATCTCTCAGAACCAGCTAATTGTCCTTTCCCCTGGGAAGCCTTCCCCAGACTCCCACCTGCCTCGGTCAGTGAGGGGACCCTCCCCTGGGCCCTCCCAGCCCCCCGTCCTTCCTCTGTACAGCCTTCCCTGCACCGTGTCCTCATCACTCGGTTTAATGGTATGTCTCTCCCTTAGGAACACAGAGCTCTGTGTCTCTTTACTTCCCAGTTTTATCCCCAGGACCCAGCACATAGTAGGTGCTCAAGAAATAAAGGTCCAAGCAACTTGAATTGAACCTGATAGAACAGGATAGGTTGATTACTTTTTTTTTTTTTTACAGGGAGGAAGCTGAGGCTGTCCAGCTAGGAAGTGTCCGAGGCAGCCTGGAATCTGAGTTGTCCGGCAGACAACTCTGCCCCTCTGGCCGCATCTCTGAGACGCATAACGTCCTCTTGCTTGGGCCGTAGTGGTGGCAGCCCCATTCGGGTGCAACCCCAGCTCCGTGCAGAGGGACCTTGAGGGCAGAGACCGTGTCAGGTCCACCAGGGAAAGGGCCAGGCAGAGTTCTCTGGCCGTGCTCCCCAGAGCAGCTCCCCCCTCATTCCACCTGCCCCTCCCAGCAGCCCCGGGGCAGGAGGCAAACCAGACAGGGTTCTTGTACCTGCTTCACCGCCGAGGAACCTGAGGCCTGGAGGGAGTGTTATCCGTTTCAGGGAGCATGGCGTTCAGGCCCCTTTTTCTCTTGGGACCAGATGTCGGGGCCTCTGTTTTAGTGATGGGAAACTGAGGCACGTGGCTCTTGCTGTGCAATCCCGAGCAAGTCCTTGCTTTCTCTTTCTGAACTTCACTTTCTTCTTCTGTCAGAAGGGCTAATTCTCACCTCAGGGCTGTCGGGCAGGTTCGCTTGTTCATTCGTTCATTCTGTCGGTGTCGGCAGATGTTAACTGAGCACGTAGTATGTGTCTTCTGTCTTGAAGATGCAGCAGTGATCGAAACAGGTGAACATCACTGCCCTCCTGCCCTGTCTGTTCACATCACCAGAGATGGCTGGTGTGGAAGCCTAGTGCATAGAGTGGGCTCGCTGCAGTTTGCTGAAAGAGAAAGGTGTCAGGGGGCTTGTCCAAGGCCACATGGTGAGTTTGGGGCAGAGCTGAGACGAGAGACCCCGGAGCTCCACGTTCCCCCTCCCTTGTTCTCTGTTGAAGGCCCCGACCAGCCCCTACATGGCCCTGGCTGGAATGCAGGCTTTACAGGTCACGGGCCTCGGAGTTGGAAGCAGGGGCTTGCTGGCTGCTGGGCCTCCAAGCTAGAGAGTGCAGAAGAGGGGCCCCTGCTTTCAAACTGGATTAGCTGTGTGACCTTGGATAGGTGACTTCATTTCTCTGAGCTGCTTTTCTCATCTGTGAACTGGGGACGGTGGGTGGGGGGGCGGGGAGAGGAACCAGTATATGCTTTACGGGGTTGTGGGTTTGCCTTATGAAAACCTTATCTCAGCACCTGTGTCCTGGGAGCACTTGCTGTGCGTCCGCCATTCTTATTCGGGGGCTCGTGGTTCTTCCTGGCCAACTGGCTGGCGAAGGTCCTGCACCTTGGGAGTCTGAGTGTGGGAAGCTGGCAGGCCTCCCGAGTGGCACGGGCAGGAGAGGCATGCCAGAGGAGGCCATGGCCACCTCCTTTCCGGCCTGGCGCCCCTCTCAGCCTGCCAGGGGATTAAAGGCCTTTTGGCCTTTGTGTTGGGCTCACCCGCCCCTGGCAGTTTGCACAACAAAGTGCTGCCCTGTCAGATTCCTTCCACTGTCCGTCTGCTGCCCATAGACAGGGCACTGGGCAGTCTGGGGGTGGGGCAGGGCCCCTTGACCCTGTATCTGGGGCCCGGGCTGTCGCAGAGCCAGGGAGCTCTTGTTGTGAGGTGACCTGGGAGCCTGTATCATAACAGAGGGGGAGGGGGAACTTCTCCGGGTGTGTGTCCTTCCCTGAAGATCTGGGAGCCACGGATGGGGGAAGGGACACTGAGGCAGAGTCTGTGCTGGCAGGAGGCAGGTGGGCAGGCAGGGGCTCGCTTCTCCCCCGCCCCCGCACAGTCTCTGGATTTCGATGCGGTGAGCTCACTCCAGCCCAGATGCCTGGAGCCTTGCCCTGGGCAGCTGCAGCCACCCTGGGGACTGCGGTGCTCAGACCTTCCCGCCCAGCTGCGGGGGGGTCGTGGTGGGCTCAGCCCAGGCCTGGGCCATGGGGAGGGGGCGATGGGCGGGCTGCCCACGTCGTATGTGAATCATGTCTCTGGAGCGGCCCGAAGCCCCCTGTCGTCCCAGAGTCCGCCTCAGAGCCGGAAGATCCCTTGAGCTTCAGCACCAAGCTGTGTCGTCACCCCCCTGCCTGGGCGCCACCCCTCTAGCCGGCCCAGAGCTTAGGCAGTAGAGCCAGACCCTTCCCTTCATCCCAGACCTGGAGGCTGACCTGCACTACCGGGCACGACCTCTTGTCCATACCCACCCCTCACCTCTCCTCTGTGCCCGCTGTGTGGTACTGATTCTAACACATACTGAGCACTTACTGTGTACAGGGCATCAAGCGGAGTGCCTGGCATGCCTTTAATTTCATTATTTTCATGTGAGCCTTCGTGTGTTCCTCTCCCAAATGGAAGTAATACTGCACCTGAAACCCTGGAAGTCGGAGGTGCTTTGGAATTCAGAAGTTTCCAGATAGGAGAAGGTTACGCAGAACACGTGAGAACACTCAGTGGCGTCTGGGGCACCGCCCCATGATGAAACACAGTCACACTGCGGCTGCAAGCCCTACAATCCTCACCCCTAAGTGGAGTAAATAGGATGTTAATCGCTTCCTGTCCGTTCAGGTCAGGACTTGGCTCCAAATGTGCTTGTTATAAACTCATTTAAAAAAAAAGAAAAGTCTCGGAGTTTTCAGAGCTCTTTGGATTTCCCTGACTACCGATGAGGGATGATGGCCCTGCCCAGCCGGCCCCGCCCCGGTTGCTGCGAAGGTTCACCGAGGGGGTCCACGCGGTGCTGAGGATGGCGCCCGGCCCAGAGAGAGCCCTCGATGGAGTCGGCCGGCTCCTGTCGTCTTCTCCCTGAGCCACTGCCTTCCTCTAGCTTTGATTTTAGCAACACCAGAAACTCTTGTCTGCACACGTGTCCTTTGCAAGGCTCGCAATCCTCACTTAAGATCTTTAAAAACCCCAGGCCCCGGATCCTATACCCATAGGGGCACCTCCCCCTGCAGCCCCGACCTTCTCTCCCTGCTGTGCCCCTCTCTAATGGCTCCACCTTTCACCTCCGTGCTGGCTTCTTCCCGGCTAGCCTTGGATCTGCCTACATCCTCACCCAGGCCGGGAGAGGAAGGTCCAGCCTCTGCCCTCCCACAGGGCAGGACCTGGAGCCTCATGTGCACCCTCACCCCCACCAGGAAGACCTGGACACAGCCCAGCCTCAGGGAGCTGTCTCCCAGAAGTCCCCCGCCAGTCTGGTATCCCACCTGTCTGGGTCCCCCCTGCCCCCCGCCCCCCACTGGGGGGCCACTGTGCCCACACCCCTGCTCCAAGCAATTGTTCCCAGCACACTAGAACAGTCCTTTGGCCTTGGCTTGTATGAGTCAGCTGCTTCCACTTCCCCCACCAGGAACCTGCCAGGTCTGGAAAATCCCCCTCTCTGCCTGGCTCCTTCCTCTCTGGCCCAGGTCTGCCTTCTGGACCCCTCCTCTCCGGCCTCGCCATCCGGCTCCAACGCCTGCCTGAGTACTGGGTTCCTCTGGGAGGAAGCCGGGCTTTCTCATCGCCGGAGATGGGCTGCAGGGCAGGAAACCTGGGTTCTATTTCTGCCTTTGACCTTGGAGCCACCCATAGCCCTCCTTGGGACGTTGGACACACATTGCATGGGGCTCAGGCCACTGGCAGCTCAGGTGTCCCATGGGCCATCCTGGGAGCCGGTTGAGTTGGGGATGGGAACTGGCCAGCCCTGGACATCCTGGCCCTGCCCCCTGCTTAGGCCTCAAGGCCAGCCTGGAGGCCCAGCGTCAGCCCTGCCTCTTTCCTGGTCAGCAGAGGCAGAACCCAGAGGTCCTGGGTCTGTCCTGGCTCTGCCTGCCACTCACCTGGGCAAGTTATGTGGGAAGCAAGGTGCTATTCCCTCCTCTGTGAAAGGCAGCCTTTCACACCTGCTCAGCCACCTCCGGGGTCATTGTCCAGGTCCAATGACATTGAGATTAAGGAAATGCTCTATAGACTGTGAAACAGCACTGTGGTTGAGAGGTTTTGTGGAGTGACTCTCAGTGATTTCATTCAGTTCTGGCTCAGTGGCAAAAGCTTAAACATTGGAACCAAACCACCAGAGGTCAAATCCCAGCTCTGCCACCTGCTAGATCTTCAAGCAGATGACCTGGCTGCTCCATGTCCCCATTCCTGCAGTGGGCCGGTTAACATCTATAACCTGGGTTAGCATTTATAAAAATCCTTAAAGGAGTGCCTGGTATATAGTAAGTGCTCGATGCATATTACCACTCTCTATTCCCAAGTAGACCCCAGACTTTCCAGATCTGAATCCAAGTTCCCTTCTATGGTCAAGTCTCAGGCTCCTTTGGGCTCTTTCCGGGAGCCCCTTTCCGGCCTGGCTCCTTCTCTCTTCCCAGATGTGAAATACAGCTGCTAGAACCTTTTGATCTTCAGCTTTTCACAAATGAAGTCTCTGCTCTTGCTGGGTTGGCCCTCTCTACGGGCCCTGATCTGACCCGGGAGCCTCCGGCCCTGGGGAGGGGGCTACAAGCAAGGGCAGGATGGCATGTGGAAGGGCCCATTCCCTGGAGTCCTTGGGGTGGGAGGTCTTCTGTCCAGGCCCGACATGCTCTGGATTCTCTCACCCCTCTCACTGCAGATGTGTGTTCCTGACATTTTTTCCAAGTTGAATCTCACTTTGCTATTTCCTGTCCAGTCCCGACACCGCCCCCCCCCCCACAACTCCAGGCCTGGGAGAAGCTCTGGACCTTGCTCACAACCAGAAATTTTTCCTTTCCAGACAGCAGTGTCTAGGGGGGCACTGGGAATCTCTGTGTCTCATGCAAGCCCCCCATGGCCTGGCTTGCATGGGGAGAGGGAAGGTGTGGCAATGACCCAGAGGGAGAGCCCTCCCCAGGTGCAAAGGATCCAAGCCTGCCCCTCTAACCCCTTCTGCCCAGTGTCTATGC
Source organism: Ailuropoda melanoleuca (assembly GCF_002007445.2). Taxonomy (NCBI): domain Eukaryota; kingdom Metazoa; phylum Chordata; class Mammalia; order Carnivora; family Ursidae; genus Ailuropoda; species Ailuropoda melanoleuca. The sequence continues at coordinate 2,412,427 of NC_048219.1, read as the reverse complement.
CCCTATGCCAGTCTTAGCCTCAAACTCCCCTTATGTCAGTCAGGATCTGCTCTGAACTCCCCTCCCACCCACTGGGAACATTGCCCTCCACCCGCAGCCAGGGAAGGAGGGAGAACCCCTCATTACTCAGTGAGTCAGAGTTCTCTGTGGACATGCCACTCCATCCCTCCCACCTGGATGAGAAGGGCCAGGAATCTATTTCTCACCAGCTCCTAGAAGTTCTAAAGTTGATTCCTGGGTACAGACCCTGTGGACATGGCCCAGAAGTCTACCGGCCACCTAGGAGGGGGATGGGCATTGGTCCAGAGAGAGGGTGGGGAAGGAAAAGGAACAGGTGGAGGGGTTTGCCCCAGGATTGGAGGGGAAGGGGCTTTAGGCCATGGCAGGGGGTAAGTCGTGGGCAATGCAGACCTTGCACAAGTCTTGGTAGTGCTGCAGACACAAAGGTGACCAAATGGCACCCAATCCCTGCCCCCAAGTTGCTCCCAGCCTAGGAAGGGAAACTGCAGATAGACCGCATGGGACAGGTGGTACCAAAGCAAGTCAGGTTCAGGAAGCAGCTAGAATTAGTAAGTGATGACATTTTTGACCATTCATTCATTCATTCACGCAGTTATTAAACATGGGGTCCCTGCCTTCAGGATGCTTCCATTCCGGTGGAGATACAGGTGATTAGAGTGTGAACCCAGGAGTGCCCAGAACTCAGCTTGGGCACAGAGGGGACTGTGAAGGCCACGGGTCAGGACAAAGTCTTCCAGAGAAGATTGTGTTCTTTTTTTTATTTTTATTTCACTTTATTTTATTTGAGACTTTTCTTTTTAGTCATCTTTCTTGAGGTGCAAATTACATACAATAAAATGTACCCATTTTAAGGGTATGGTTCCATCAGGAGACGTGTATAGCCAGGGAACTGTCACTCCAGAAGATTCCCTGGTGTCCCTGCCCGGTCAACCTGCCCCACCCCTGGTCCCAGGCAACTAGTGACATCTCTGTCACTGTAGGTTAGACCATTCCCCCCTAGAGTTGCCTATCAGTGGGGTCACATGGTATGTCGCCTTCTGTGTCTGGCATCTTTCACTCATCATGTAGGATTGAACTTCAGCTGTGTTACTGTGAATATCAGTAATTCATTCCTTTTTCTTACCGAGCAGTTAGAGGAGGTGATGGTTAGCTGAATTTTGGAGGGTGACTTAGTCAGCCAGATAAACAAAGGGAGGAAGGGCATTCCAGTGGAGGGACTAGCTCGAGAAAAGGCCAGAGGCTGCAGGGACATGGGCTGGGCGAAGTCGGGGGGTGTAGGGAGGGAGAGAGACTGGCCGTCTCATTGTTTTTCTTCTCTTCCTTGGGCCTCTTTCCTGCTGCCATCACCTTGTCTAGCCAGTGAGGGCTGGGTCTGGTTTTCAAAAGCGAGACCATTTCCTTCTGGCTGGGCTGGGCTCCCCAGAGAGGGCCGGGGCCAGGGCAGGGCCTGAGACTCATGCCGGGTTATCTGGGGCTGGACGTGCATTACAGAGCCACAGCACATCCGTGCACGCTGGTGCTTGGGGGCGCTGAGGTTCTCTTGGGCTCCCCCGGGCTGGTGTTTAACTCTATGTTATCTGATAAAACTCCTTTGGAAACATCTTGATCTTGTCTGACAGGCCAGAGGCATGCACTGCCCCTACCCTGAGCTGAGAAAGGCAGGTACGATGGCCGCTGGGGCCCCTCTGCTCTGGCCGGCGGGGTGCAGGGTCTCAACAGGCCCGCCGCGGCCCAGGGGCCTGAGGTGGAACTTGTGCTGGACTCAGCATCAGCCTGAGGTCACACAGAGTTGACACCACTCCGCCCCCATTCCGCCCAGCTGCTGGCCTCCACCCCGGCCACTGGGTGCACAGATGAGCTTGTCAGTGTGGCCACGAGCTAGTGGTCCAACATGGCTGGAATATGTTTCCTGTGGCTTGGAGCTTTGGAAGCCAAGGACTGAGGCTGAAAGAGGTGGCCGAGATGGCCTGGTGGGAAGCTGTCATTAGAGACAGCAGCTTCGGTGGACTCAGCCCTGATTTCCGTCTCTGTCCCCAACCCATCCTGACCCTGGCCACCCTTCCTGCCCGTGGCCCCCATCTTTGCTGGCCCAGGTTCCCCTTTACCTGCCCGTGGCCCCCTGTCTACCACCTCATGTCCTGGATGACCTTGCCTTCTCCGAAGGAAGACAAGTCAGTCATCACTTACCAAAGTGATTTTAATTGTATTGTCTGTTTGAGGATCCATTCAGACTTGGTGAATTTGCAGGGTTGTGCTCTGAGGCCTCCAGGGGGCTTTGGGGAAACGGAGTCAAAAGTAGTGGTTCAGCCCCAGCCTGACTCTCTTAGCCAAACCACATCTGACTTAACCACTCCAGAGCTTTGGGGTGGGACTCTGGGTCCCCCTTGAAGTGAGGGGAGGGGTCCTGGGCTTGGCGGGGGCTGAAGAATGTGACCGTCGGCTGTGTGATCTCCCTCAGGTGACCCACGGGCTGCAGGCGTATGATGGCTTGACTCTGCCCGAGGATGCAGAGACCGTCACAGTGGGCCGGGCTGGCTGGAGGTACTCGGACCTCTCTGATGACGAGGACTTGCTGGCTGACGAGGCCTCTGGAGGTGAGCAGAGGGTTCTGGTGGTGGGGAGTGGAAGAGGTAAGGGGGTGGAGGCAGGATTCTTCCCACGGGTCCTTAAAAAGGCCCCAGGAAGCTGGCCCAAGGGGGCGCCTCAAGGGATGGGTATCCTAAGCCCTGGTCCCAGTGACCCCCAGATCCTCTGCTTACAACCTGTGTGACCCTGTGACCCTGGGATGGTGGCTGCTCCCCACAGCACCGGATGATGAGGACCGACGGGGAGGTGGCAGACAAGGCACAGTAGAGTCAGCGCCCCTTACTGCACCCCTTCCTGGCCTCACCCGGTGACCAGTGTGCCCGGGCCCCTCCCACCTGCATGGGCAGACAGTCAAGTCCCCAGAGTGTGCGGCCTTGGTGCGTGCCCTCTCTGATGGAGGCTTCTGAGTGGACTTTTACTGGCCAGCCTCCCTAGGCATGGAGAGAGGTGACAGTTCTCAGCTTTCATGACCTGGCCCACTACGAACCTTGCCCGACACCCAGTAGGTACTCAACAAATACCTGGTCCTGATACGTCTCTCTCCTGCTTGCAGATGGCCTGGGGAGCGGAGACCTGGGCAGTGGAGACTTTCAGATGGGTGAGTTGCGGAGGGCATAGGCCCCTCCCTCCTGCCCCCCTGCAGAAGCCCCAGAGCAGGTCTTCCCCACCACAGAGGTCCCATCTCAGGGGCTGAGGGCCTCAAGGGCTCCGTGGGCCTTGAGGGGCCTCTGAGGGCCTGCCTTGTGGGTGGCTTCATACTTGCCGAGTGACAGATATGTGGCCTGATTGGCAGGTCCCTGAGAGGTAGGGGATGGCTGGGCTCTGTGGTTGTCTGTGCCCCAGGGACAAGGCTTAGGGCCACAGGCAGGAAATGCCCAGTTATAATAGGTACTGAAAGCCAGACTCTCAGCAGTCAAAGCAAAATTCTCATCTCCCAGGATGGCTCCACTGTGGAGTCCTTCCCTAGATCCCTTCTTGGGGGTGCAGAGCTGGGGACCCTGGGCAGGGGTGGCCAGGTGGAGGTGCTGTTTGGCATAGGACATTTGGGCAGGCCAACTGAGCCGGCAAAGGGTGGAATAGCCTCACCCCGGACCCAGGAGGGACCCCACCTTTAGTTCAGGTCACCTGCTGGGAAGCCAAGGGTTCCTGGGGTGGGGAAGGGGGCTGGGCTTTGTGGAGGGAAGAGAATCAGGCCTTCATCAGCTGCTTGCACTGCCAGCACTCAGTGCACGGTGGAGCCGGGGCCAGGCCAGCACTGGGCCTCAGAGTCCCTGCTTCTTCCCACCCCAGGACTCTGGGCCGAGAAGGAACTACTGGGTGACAAAGCCCAGCAGCTTCGTATGGTTCCTGCTGCTTTCTCTGGAAGCCAGAGCTGAGCACTCTGTGGTCAGGGCCAAGGGTGGAGCTCGGCTCAGGCGGACCACTGGGCAGCCGCACTGCCTCCAGTGTCTCCCACAGTGGTGGGTGTGCGCCTCTCCAGGGATGGAGTCACCTCCCTTTGACTGGTGCATTGGGGGAATCTGCGTGCCAGAGGGTGGTGTCCTACCTGGGCAAGTGCAGACAGGAGGGTTGGCACCTAGGTGTCCTGGTCCTGACTGTGACCTTCCAGCCGTTGGGACTCAGATCCTGCCTGAAGCTTTTCCACGTGTAGGTCTTTCCAGGGCTGCACGATGCCTGGGAGCTGCCTCTTGCTAAGCTGGGCCTGTCAGCTGTGGCCCTGGGCCTGTCCCTACCGTCCATTTGGAAACGTCTGCGGCCCCTCCCCTGGGACTGTCCACCGAGGCAGCTCTGCCCTCTCTGAGGAGTCCTTGCCAGCCCACCTCCCCCGTGAGATGCAGCTGTGAGGGCAGGAGGGGTCAGAGGTGGGGGCAGGGGTGGGGAATGGGGAGCAGCAGCTGGGCAGGGCCTGCTAGCCGGGCAGAGGCCTGTGCTTGTGAGTGGGGCCTATCCGTGGGAAGACACACGGCCTCAGATCCTCCAAGCCTGGCCCTGGCACCGGCCCGCTGCCCTTGGGTCAGGTCCAGGCAGCTGGGCTGAGTCTGAGGCCTGGAGGCAGCGAGCGTGTGTCTCATTCCCAGGGGCTCCGTGTGCTCACTTCAGCCTTGCCCAAGGCCAGTGCCCTCCCTGTGCTGGGAAGCAAGGCCCATCCTGACCGAGATGGGGCCACGCCGGCCATGCCCCTTGCCTGGGCTCTGGCCTAGCCCCACACCCTGGAGCCTAGCCCCTGAGATGGTGCCACCCGCCCCTCAGGCAGGGCTGTGGCTCCCGCAGCCTCTGCCCCAGCCCTGTCCCACCACCCCCGCCTTTTGTGTGCTGTTACCCTAACCTGGCAGACAACCCCTGGCTCTGACTCCCTGTCTCTGGGACCCCCGCCCACCTCCCCTCACCTGGTTTCTTTCCATCTCTAACCTGTCTGGCTGCTCTGACACCTGTCTCAGTCTCCTGCCTTGGGCTGTCTCTCTCCTCTTTGTCTCATCTGTGCGTCATCCTTCTGTCTCCTTCTCTGTCTTTCTCCGTCTCTTTCTTTCTCCCTCTCCCTTCTTCTGTGTCTCGAACCTTGCTCTCCTTCTTCCCCACTTTCTCTCTGTGTCTCTGTCATTTCCTCCTGTCTGTCTGTCTGTTTCTGTCTCTTCACATCTCCATCTCTCCCTCTGGTCCCCTCTACCTTCCTTGCTGTCCCTCCCGACCGTTCTCTCTGTGGCTCTACTCTGCAGGCCCTGGGCTGCTCTCCTGTGGCTGGTGAGGAGTCTCCTGCCAGCGAGGCCAGGCAGCCTGGGGGGCTCCGTCTGCCTCCCTCCCCATTCCCTCTCCTCCCTCTCCGTACCTTGTCCTTTCTCCCTTTCCCCTTCCTCCCCAGCCTCTATTTTGTCACACGCAAGGCTCCGAGGCTCTTTCTTTTTGGGTCTGGGGGCCGGCTGGCCCCTGCCCAGGACCTAGCCAGGCCCCATCTGGGCATCAGGCTCTAAACACAGTGGGCGGGGCCCCTGGTCTTCCCCGACCCCAGGCGCTGCTTGGACAGAGATGAGTACAGCAATCCCTTGGGGAGCAGGCATCTTGTACCCACCTCAGGACTTGCTGATGCTGGGCGCACCCAAGGGACCCAGGGGCCCTCGGGGCTGGGGTTCAGAGGCCTGGGTGTGTGGCAGAGGAGTTCTACTGAGCAGGGAGTTGGTGGAATAGTCTGTTTCGGGCGGTCACGTGGGTGTTCCCCACCCCCACCTGGGTGCAGGCAGCTCCCGGCCTTCTGCCCCTCCAGCCTCTGGCTCCAAGTGAGCTGTCTGGATGGGGTCAGATGAGGGTCAGGAGGGAGAGGGCTGGCCAGGGTAGGCGCCCAGAAACCCACACACCCCAGGCAGCTTCACTCAGTAGCAGCATCCTCGGCTCCGGGTGCTGGTTCCTGGAACAGACAGGGCTTTACCTTCTGCCCCAACCCTCAGACACTGGCGGTAGGGAGGCAGTTCAGGGTGGAAGAGGGAGGCTGCTCGCCCTGACCTGCCCCTGGTCTGGGAGGAGGCAGGGGTGGGGTCAGGCTGGAGGGTCCGAGCCCTTCCCAGGGCCTAGGAGAAAAGGGCTTTGTGGAGCCCCGGCCCCCTTCCCCGGGAGCAGGCACATTCCTGGGCAGAGGCCCGGCCTTCTCGCCCGCGCTGGGCCATGGGGCTGAGTCCAGGGGCTGGGGTGGGGGACTCTCAATGGGCCTCTGTGCCTGCTCACAAGGGGTCTCTGTGGCCCAGCTCACGGCCTCCACGCTCCGACCACAGAGCCCCACCCACCAGGCACCCAGAAGCCCAGCACCGTCCCTGTGTCTCCGAGCAGGCAGCCCTGCCATCATAAGCACCCTCTCTCAGTGTAGGAGTCCCCTCCTGCCCCATCCGGACACCCCAGGCTGCTTAGCCTAAGCCACAGAGGAAGAGGGTCCTTGCTCAGGGGGGCTTGTGCACCTGTGCGCCTGACCGAGTGAAGTGGCAAGAGGATGGGCCTTGAAGTCAGGCCCAGCCAATACCACTCCCTGCTCTACCAGCCGCACCCTGTCATTGGTCACCTCTCTGAACCCGCTTCTGCCTCAGGGACTTTGCAGCTGCTGTACCCTCTGTCCAGAATGCTCTTCTCGAGATTCTTCTCCATGGCTCACTGTCTTCCTTCAAGGATCCCCTTTGAGGAGAGTCCTTGCCTGGCCACCCTGGGAATGTAGCAACCTACCCCTACCCCAGCATACCCTCTCCCCAGTCCCTGTTCTTTCCCCAGAGTCCATATATTTCTTGCTCATTTGTTCCCTTTCTCTTCCCACTAGAAAGTGATCTCCGTGGGGACAGGAATGGTCATTTGTGGAGTTCACTGCCAGACCCTCTGCCCTGAGAACACCACCAACCACATAGTAGGCCCTCAATATAGATTTGTTAAAGGAATAAATACCTCTCTCAGATGAGAGGTAATAAAACCAAATCCATCCCTCGGGTGTGTTGTAAAGACCAGAGACGATAATTACAGCTCAGCCAGGCAGCCCCTAGTATGCCCCTGGCACTGTTATAAGTACTTTACATTTCTGAACTTAATCCTTACAGGAACCGTCTGGGGTGGGCACCACTATTACCCCCATTTTACACAGGAGGACACCGAGGCTCACCCTCGGTGGTTAAGTACGTCGCCCGAGGTCACAGAGCTGTGAATGGCAACTTTACTCCACAGCTAAGCTTTCTTTTACGCTACGCTGGCTCTCCTGTAGTAAGAGCTCACGTTATACGGCGCCTCCTATGGCCCAGGGTCTGTCCTCAGCACTTGTAGGTATTTAAACATTTGTAACTCATTAACTTGGCATTTATAATTCACACCTAAATTCATGATTCATTATAAGATTTAATGCCGACAAAACCTTGTAGATAGTAGGGGCTCAAGAAAGCGTGTGTGTGCACACTAGTCTGTGTGTGCAGTGAGTGTGTGCACACACCAGTCTGTGTGTACCGTGAGCGTCTGATACAGACTGGTCTGCATCTAGTACGTGCCAGGCTCTGTTCTAGGCACCGCGAGTGCATGTGTATGACTCATGCACAGCCCTATCATCTTGTATTTATAACTGCTACATGAACTCATGAACGTTATATTTAATGGGTATGAAACATTATACAGGGGTGACGGGGTGGCTCAGTCGGTGAAGCGTCTGCCTTCGGCTCAGGTCATGATCCCAGGGTCCTGGGATTGAGTCCCACATCAGGCTCCTTGCTCAGTGGGGAGTTTGCTTCTCCCTTTGCCTCTCCCTGTGTGCTTTCCCTCTCTCTCTCCTCCTCTCTCCCTCTCTCAAATAAATAAATAAATCTTTAAAAAACCAAAACAAAACATTATACATATTATATATATGTACATGTATATATATGGATAGTATATAGTAGGTGGTCAGGCAACAGTTGTATATGGATGCTCACACCCATCTGATATGAAATTGTTCAGCCATCACTTCTTAGGCACCAACCACGTGCCAAGCACTCCCCTGGCTCTGAGGATGCAGGGGTGAATGAGTTCCAGGATGGCTGTCCTCATCAGGTCCACGGTGGGTGCAGCGGGAGAGAAAGGGGGCACCAGCTCCCAATTGTCTAGCACTTGTTCTGTGCCAGGTGCCGCATCTAAGTGCTTGGGGAGATGGTGCGTGCAAGCATGATGCCATTTATTCCCTCCAGCTCCCCAGGGTGGTCAATGTAATTAATATCCTCATTTGACGGAGGAGGAAACAGAAGCTCAGACAAGTGAGGTCAGTGCCTGCGGTGTGGCTGACCTCAGAAGCCATGGTTTTCACCATGATATCCTACAGCTCATGTGTAACCGGGAAGGATCTGTGCAGTGCAGGGAGGAAGGTGCTCTGATGGGGGGAGCCTGGGGGCTGGGAGATCCAGAGGAGGGGGTCTCTAACCCAGCCAGGCTTGAGGGGGAGGGCAGTTCAGGTGGTCTTCTTGGAGGAGGTGATGGCTGAGCTGGGCTCTGAGGGATGACTAGAACCAGCCAGGGAAGAGTGGGGAAGCATGTCTCGGTCACTCGTGGCTGATCCCTGTGCCAGGCCAGCCTCTTCTGAAAGCCAGCCCTTCATGTCCAGCATCCTCTGTGCCCCTGGGAGCCTCTTCAGCACTGTCGCTTAGCTTCTGGGTCAGGCTACTTCCCTGATGGTTGAAGCGCCTCACTGGAGGGTGGGGGCCTTGGCTTTGACCCTGGGCAGGCCTGCCAGGGCCACCACAACAAGGGCTCATACGGGCAGTGCTGGGCATGGCTGTGGGCACACAGGTGTCAGTCTGGGCCAGAGGCCGCTAGAGACCATCCCTGAATTTCTTCCCACTGGCCCAGCTGCCTGAGGCTACAGCCTACCAGGCCAGGCCCCTCATGGTGACACTCCACTCCTCTCTGCAGTTTATTTCCGGGCCCTGGTCAACTTCACCCGCTCCATCCACTACAGCCCTCGGCTGGAGGATGCGGGCTCCGAGGAGTTCCGGGAGGTGTCCGAGGCGGTGGTAGACACGGTGAGGGGAAGGGGAAGGGGTTCGGGAGCTCCCCGAGTATGGGGGGTGCGGGACTGCCCTGAGGTGAAGGTATCTGGAGGCTGATGGTGCTGTGTCGCTCTCCAGCTCGAGTCGGAGTACTTGAAGATTCCTGGAGACCAGGTTGTCAGTGTGGTGTTCATCAAGTGAGAAGGGTCCCCTGGGGGCCGGTGAGGGACAGGGTGGTGGGAGGGGGGTGACAAGGAGGGGAAGTAAGAGAAGCCAAATGGAGTGGATCTCTGTTGGTGGAATTTTAGGAGTTTGGGGAGACAATTTCAACCTTAAATTGCCCCACTTGGGTCCAGGCTGTGCAGGAACAGGGAAAGAGGAGAGCAGGCCTGGGCTTCAGGCAGGGGGCCGAGGGAGGAGCTGAGTCTGTGGGCGTCGACCTCACCCTGCTCCCCTGCCCCATCCCCATCCCTAGGGAGCTGGACGGCTGGGTGTTTGTGGAGCTGGACGTGGGCTCAGAAGGGAACGCGGACGGGGCTCAGATTCAGGGGGTGCTGCACACGGTCGTTTCCAGCGGCTCCATTGCCTCCTACATCACCTCCCCCCAGGGCTTCCAGTTCCGTCGCCTGGGCACAGGTAAGCCCATCCTGGGGCCTGGGGCACTTCCTCGTTTCTCAGACTCATGTGGGTCCCCTTCCAGGGTCCCCCCCATGGGCTCTTCTAGCATGGGACCGGTACACCAGTAGGGACTGGGAGCTCACTACCCCACGTGTCTGCTCCAGCCCTGGCTGGTTTTGAGTGTAATCTGTTTCCTTGAACGTGTGTCCAATTAGATCCAGTTTCTGCTCTCCCTCTCTCTCTCTAGACTTCTATACGCTGACAGTAGGTAATCATTCCCTTCTGCATACGGTACGTTCAGATCCAAACATTTCTGCATTTAATAATAACCAACAAATGTTTATTGAATGCTGACTAGGCACTCGGTGAGGCCCTTATGTCCAGCCTCCTGTTCAGCCTTCATCATTCCTGTGAAGTAAATATTCCTCCCGTTTTAGAGATTAGGGGACCGAGGCCCAGAAAGGACAAGTGGCTTGTCCCAGTCACATAGGCAGTAGTGGAAAAGCCAGAACTGATGCCAAACCCCATGTCTGTGCCAGTCTTGCCAGAACCCATGATGAGAGGTAGTGAGAAACTGAGGCTCAGAGAGGTCAAGAAACCAGCCCACAGTCACACAGCTATCAGATACAAGGATTGGCCTTCGCTGTTAGTCAGCCCGGGTTTCTCTGCACAGCACCCCATCTCCTGTTAGGACTCCCAGACCAGTCAGGCCCCATTCATTCCCCCACAGGCCCTGCTTCTCAGCCCCAACTCCATCCCTGTCTCTCCCCTGGGAAAGCTCCGACACGTCACCGTCCCTGACTTGGGGGAACCCAGAACTGAACACACTTTCCCTACCATGCTGTAGCCCAATCAGAAAAAACAGTGAAACCATCACCTTTCTCATTCCGCACATAAAACCCCAATGAATGTGCCGAAAGATCAGGTGTGCTCTTTTGGCATCCCCAGCTCCAGATCTGAAGATTGCTGGGCGCCCAGCCCTCTTCTCCCCACTTTTTAGGGAGCCGCCCTGGCTAGGTCCCAGGCCCCAGGTGGGCCGGTGCTGATCACACCTTCCTTTCCAGCACAGACACCCCCGCCCCCTCCGGCTGCCGTGGCGGCCGCAGTGACACCGGGTGAGAGTATAAGCCAGACCTAGGCCCAGCCAGGTACCTGGATGAGTTCCTGGAGGGAGGGGAAGGAAGGAGGAGGGCCAGATGGCTGGGCAGAGCCCACCAGCCACCCCTTCGGCCTTTCCCCCCCTTCGGCCTTTCCCCCCCGTCCTCCCTGGGCCAGCTTGCGGCCTGCATGTGATGTGATGTGGTGGCTGCATGTGTGTGTCTTGTTAACTGTGTGTGGGGTTTCTGGAAGGGATGGGTGAGGCCACCAGCACATGTCCCATGCCCCGTGTATGCTGTGATGTGTCCACCGTGTGCTCCTCTGCCTCACGGAAGTCTGCCAGAAGCCAAGTAGCCAGACACAGGGCCCCAAAGCCTGCTCCCAGCCACGCAGTGCCTGTGCTGCCCACGCCTTCTGACCCGCCCGTCCCTGCCTGCCCCTCTGACCCTCTCCCACCCCTGCAGTGCCCCAGGTCTCGAGAGAGTGCACTGAGGCCGAGTTTGCCTGCCACAGCCACAATGAGTGCATAGCCCTGGAATATCGCTGCGACCGGAGGCCTGACTGCAGGGACATGTCTGATGAGCTCAATTGTGGTGAGGGGCTATCTGGGGCCACAGGTGGCCTGCAGACACCAGGCGGGGCCAGGGCACCCCAGGGCCCCCAAGTTTACCGGTAGTCGTGAGGGTCTGGTGCAGGCAGGGGCTTTAAGGGAGGTGGGCGGGGATACGGGAAGGATGGGGGCAACGCGTGTGGCAGGGAGGTACAGGGAGGGCCAGCAGAGCGTGGGGGCGAGGGGTGAGGAGCCGCGTGCCGCCACCCTGTGCCAACACCAGGAGGGCTCTGTCCACAGAGGAGCCGGTCCCGGAGCTCAGCTCCGTAGCCCCTGCCCTGGCGGAGACAACACCCTTAGCGCCCGAGCCAGAGGTAACCACTCCACAGCCGCTCCCAGGCGTGCCCGCTCCCCAGCTTCTGGTCCCCAGTCCAGGCAGGCCTTTGCCCTGTGGGCCTCACGAGGCCACCTGCCACAGCGGGCACTGCATCCCCAAAGACTACATCTGCGACGGGCAAGAGGACTGCAAGGACGGCAGCGACGAGCTAGACTGCGGTGAGGACCGGCAGGGTGGGGGTGGGAGGGGGTGAGGGAGCCAGGGGAGTGGCTGGGGGAGGGCCGCTGGTTGAACCTGGCCCGGTCCCCCAGGCCCCAGTCCGCCCTGTGAGCCCAATGAGTTCCCCTGTGGGAACGGGCACTGCGCCCTCAAGCTGTGGCACTGTGACGGGGACTTTGACTGTGAGGACCGCACCGACGAGACCGACTGCCGTGAGTGTGCTGCGGGCCCCTCCCCGGGCCCAGCCCCCCTGCCCCAGCTCTGAACGTACAACCATCTGCTCTCCCTGGCCGAGCGCAGAGGCCCTGGGGACAGATTTGAAGGTTTCTCTCGGACCCCAGCGGTGAGGGCTCTTGGCTCTGAGCTGAGCTTTGTAGGAATCCGTGTGGCCAGACTGCCTGTGCTAATGTCTCCTTGTTTCTTTTCTGTCCCTTGTTATAATAGCTCTTCTCTGTGTTATTTACACTTGGGTAAAACTCAGACAAGTGGCCAAGAGGGCTTGATAGCCTCGTGTCCCCTAACGATCTGACTCTTGGCGTATGTGGGAGTCAGAGCCTTTCCCTGATGGGCGTAAGGCTTCTCCACATAGAGCTAGTTCTGAGTTTTTTGGGCACCCATCTGCCCAGCTCTTCATCGTCTCCCCATTCCGTCGGCCACTGTTCACCTCTCCATGCACCCATTCACCCAACTCTCGGTCCATCTGCTGTCTGTCCACACAGCTCTTCCTCCATCTCTCCACCCACCAACCTAACATCCTTCCTTTCTCCTAGCCCAGCCCATCCACTCAGCTGACATCCATCCAGCCCTCCAGTCAATGTTAAAAACATTCTGACGGTTAAGTGGGTGAGGCTGGAGAGTCAGATGCCCTATCAGGTAGCATCTTGAGTGCCCTGCCCTGTAGGTGAAACCCAGGCATTGGTAGTCTGAGATTGCGGATAATCTTCAAATCACTTCTCTGTGATCCCGGGTCACGAGCCTGGGCGCATGCTGACATTCCTTCTGTCCGCGGGTCCGGCTCCTCCCTGCCTTCCTCCACCTTCCCTGCCCCCCATCGGTGCCGGAGAGAAGCAGCAGCATGCCACACACTGACAGTTTTATGATGTCCTTCCTGTGGCTCTAAGCTTGCCTGACAACAGCCCCTTGGGAAAGAGAAGTAATTGAGGGCTTTAGTCGAAAAGCCCTTCTCAGCTGGGGAGAAATCAAAGGAGACCGAGTCCTTGTTGGCAGAGTGCGGGACAGAGAATGTGAAAGCTGAGTGGCCTTGGGAAGTCCTAGAGTGTTGGGACAGAAGCCCCAAGCTGGTCAGTAGATGGCTGCCTCCTGGCCTCCTCTCACTTCCTTCCCCATGGCCTCCTCTCCTACACCACTCTGCCTTCTCTGTCCCTGTGCGTGTGTCTGTCTCAAAGTCAGTCTCCCCGAGGAAGGATGTCGGTCACTGTCTCCTAGAGATGCCCAGCTGGGGCCCAGCCCTGGTGCCAGGCCAACCCCAGGCTTCTGACCAGTCCCCAGGTGGCGGCCTCAGGCCAGGTGGCCCCCCTGGGACAGTCAGAGGAGTACAGAGCAGTGAGGTTTGGGCTGTGGCAGGCCCCTTGCAAGGCCTTCCTGGTAGAGAGCCCCGCACCGGCATTACCTGGCGTCTCGGGATGCCGGTCACTTTGCCTGTGCCTTTGACAGAAGTCTTGTGCTTCTGAGGCCGGCTGAGTGTGGAAGGAACTGAGTGGCTGTAGTGTGCCAGCTGTGTCTCTGTTTTGGGGAATGCAGGTGCAGCGAGTGGTGGGGACAGGGTGATGTGATGAGCCATTTGATGGCCGGCTGGTGACAGCTGGCAATGTTGTGGCAACAGTGTGTGGGTCTCATCAGGACAACTGTGTGTCATGCGGGTGAGGAGAGAGAGTGACCCTGGGAACACCAGGGGAACGTAGGCAGGGTTGACTGTTGGGTGTAGGTGGGGAAAGGGGTGATCTTTCCTGAGGGCAGTGCAGGCTGCCCACACTGCCTGGCTCTGTCCCCTAGCTGCCAAGCGCCCCGAGGATGTGTGCGGGCCCACGCAGTTCCGCTGTGTCTCCACGAACACGTGCATCCCGGCCAGCTTCCACTGTGACGAGGAGAGCGACTGTCCCGACCGCAGTGATGAATTTGGCTGCAGTGAGTGGGGGCCAGGGTTAGGGGACGCGAGCCACGGGCCCTGAACCCCAGGGTGGGTGGGTTCCCATGGCCCGGTCCACAGTCTCAGCCCTGCTCTCCTCCCCCACTCCTCCTCCCTTTGCCCTTCACACCCCTCACTCCTGCTCCGGTCTCCCCAGTGCCCCCCCAGGTGGTGACCCCGCCCCAGGAGTCCATCCAGGCTTCCCGGGGCCAGACAGTGACCTTCACCTGCGTGGCCATTGGCGTCCCCACCCCCATCATCAACTGGAGGCTTAACTGGGGCCACATCCCCTCTCATCCCAGGTATGGCTCTGAGCCCGGGCAGGGCCTGGGGATCTGGGGGACACTGGGCAGTGGCCCTGGCCTGACCCCACCTCTGTCTCGGGGCCCTCCAGGGTGACAGTGACCAGCGAAGGAGGCCGTGGCACGCTGACCATCCGCGATGTGAAGGAGGCAGACCAGGGTGCCTACACTTGCGAGGCCATGAACGCCCGGGGCATGGTGTTTGGCATTCCTGATGGGGTCCTGGAGCTCATTCCAAAGCGAGGTACAGTCGGTGGGCAGATGGGCCCTGGGCGTGGTGGTAGAGCTACCACGTGCTGGTGACCGGCTACAGCCTGCTCCCGTGCCACCCAGCAGGGCCCTGCCCCGACGGGCACTTCTACCTGGAGCACAGCGCCTCCTGCCTGCCCTGCTTCTGCTTTGGGGTCACCAACGTGTGCCAGAGCAGCCGCCGCTTCCGAGACCAGATCCGGTTGCGCTTTGACCGGCCCGATGACTTCAAGGGTGCGTTGGCGGGCGGACAGGTGGGCGGGCGCTGTGGTGGGCAGGAGGGTGGGGGTGGGGGGCACCAGGCCTAGAGAGAGGGCAGAGAGGGGAGAGCAGCGTGGGCAGGTGGATGGGGCCAGGTTCAAGGGCAGGCACAGGGTTGCCGAAGGAAGGCTGAGCCCTGCGAGAACAGCACTTCGGGGAAACAAACATTTCAGGAAAAGCCAAGTCCGCACTTGACGTCTGCCTGCTTGGGTTATGAAGAGGACAGGCTCTGGCGCCAGACGCCTTGTGTAAATCCTGACGCTCCCTGACTGCCTGTGCCTTGGTCAAGGGACGGTCTTGTGTCTCCACTTCCTCGTCTACAAAATGGGGATAAAAGAAGCACGACCTCCCACCTTGCTGGAAGGACTTGACAGGTTACCGCATATAAGCCATGCAGAATTGTGCTCAGTCCATGCTAAGTGCCCCGTACGTGCTCTCTGATGTCCTTGTCATCATCCGCAGCAACCCCATCCCCAGAGGCAGAGAGGTGCCAGTGTCCCCAGAGCCCGGCTTAGGCATCTTCTCAGCCTGGGGCTAACCTGTCTGGGGGACCCTTGGCTTCTTCAGGCCTGTGTCCCCAAACCTAAAGGCCGGCAGCTGGACTCCATTCTCTCTGGCTCTGAGAGGCGGAACGGCATGGGCCCAGATAGCACACGGATTTGGGTTCAGGTTCCAACCCCCGTTTACTGCCCCGCATCTTGCTGCATCCCATCTCATTTTCTGCATCACAAAGGGTTAAATGCAAGGAGAGGACTTAGCTGCCCCCATAGTAAGCACTCAGCCGGTGCTGTGGCCCAACACACAGTCATCAGACAGCCGGTCATCCTTGCAGGGTTAGGGCTGTTTTTATTCTTTTCCGACGGGGAGCCTGAGGTCCTCTGAGAGGCTGTGTGGCTTCCTTAAGGTTACACGGCTGTTTAGAGGATGTTTAGAGCTGGACCCCAGGCCTGTCTGATCCGAGTCGGAGCAGTCAGGGTGGGCGGGGCTTCCAGGCTGAGCAGGTGGCCTGTACCTGGATGGTGACTAGGATGAGGGGGACATGAAAATATCCCTGCAAAGGAGGGAGGAAGGCAGGCCTGGGGGAGCGTGGCCTGGTCTTGGGGGCTCCGCATGGTCATTCTGCGGACGTGGGTGTGGACTTCTCTATGGTTACAGGGGTTGCATTTAAGAGGAAGGGAGGAAGCTGGTTTCACACAGATGTAGTCTTAGCACAAGGAAGGAATTTCTAAGAGTCAAACCTGTCCAGAGTTGGGAGGGAATGCCTTTGGAGGTAACGAGCCTCCCACCCCTTAGAGCTGTTCAGTGCGGTAGTCACTAACAACACGTGGCTGTTTAAATTAAAATTGATCCACTCACTGGCGTGCCTGGGTGGCTCAGTCGGTGAAGCATCCAACTCTTGGTTTTGGGTCAGGTCATGATCTCAGGGTTGTGAGATTGAGCCCCATGTCGGGCTCCGTGCCCAGCAGGGAGTCTGCTTAGATTCTCTCTCTCCCTCTCCCCTTCCCCACTGTGCACGCAGGCTTTCTCGCTCTCTCTCAAATAAATTAATAAATCTTTAAAAAAACATGATTAATTCACTTTCTCAGCCACATTAGCCACATTTTGAGTACCCAGTAGCCACATGTGTCTAGTGGCTACTGTATTAGAGAATACAAATACAGGACACGTCTGTCCTCACCAACATTTTCTTGGATGGTTAGTGCTTCCATAGGGATCTGGAAGCACGCTGTAGAGAGAAATCCTCCGTGTGTGCGTGTGTGTGTGTGTGTGTGCATGCACGCACATGTATGTTATGGGGGGGGCTGGTGGGCTAGACGACCCATCATAATGACAACAGACCATAAACAGCTGGTTTTGTGCCACACTCTAAGTATTTCCTATCGATTTGCTCATTTTATCTTCCTAATAACCTTCTGAAACAAGCCAGTATTGCTTCCACTGTATAGATAAGGAAACTGAGGCCTTTGTGCAGACTCACACATCAGTGGAACCGGGACTTGGCGGCTGTTCTTCAGCCCTGGGTAGCTCTCTACTGCCCCCTGAGGGCCGTTCCAACCCTGACAGTCTGTGGAGCTGTCCTCAAACAAAAGGCTCTGAGAAGTCCTGCTACAAAGAATCCCCGTGACCTTTTCTTGACCCTGTGGTTCCCAGATGGTTCCCAGCCATCATTCTCCAGCATTGACTTTCCCCACAGCGTGCTTTGGGTACTGCTACTCCAAAGAAGAAAAAAAACTGCTTCTTTTTTTTTTGACTTGGGGAAAGACACTGAAGTTCTCTTTAAGTCAGATTTCTCCCAGAACTTTCCCATCTTTCTGGATAACCGCCTTTCAAGGTGGGTGTCTCAGGCAGACATGTGCTGTGGCCCTCACCCCTCCCTCTTGCTGCCCACAGGTGTGAATGTGACGATGCCCTCGCAGCCCGGCATGCCACCCCTCTCCTCCACCCAGCTGCAGATCGACCCTGCTCTGCAGGAGTTCCAGCTGGTCGACCTGTCCCGCCGCTTCCTAGTGCATGACTCTTTCTGGACTCTGCCCGAGCAGTTCCTGGGCAATAAGGTGAGGGACGGGACTGCTGCTCTGGATGGGGAAAAAGGCCAAGCCCCACTTCCATGCCCAGAACCCGCCTGGGTTCCGCTCCCTCTGAAGCTGGCAGGCAGCAGGACAGACTCCACTCTGGGGGAAAGGGGGGCACTGGCTTATTCGTTCAGAGTAGGGTGTCTGGCCACCACGCTCAAGTTGGAAGGAATGCCGACTCAGCTTTTAGAAAGGGGTTCCTGGACCACTCCCCCACACCAGGGATGGGGTCAGTGCTCCTCCTCAGGCCTCCCTGGGCACCTTTTAGTCTACTCCGCATGTCGGACCGAGTACCCCCAGGCAGAGCCAAGTTCCCCCCCATCTCTGCTTTGCTGTGCCCAGCTCTGTGCCAGACATACAGTGAGCGCCAGGCACCCAGAGGGAAGGAGGAAGGGCCAAGTGGGCCCAGAGCAGGCATCAGGTCGTGCCCCCGGCTTCCCTGCCCTGATCTACCCTGTCCCGACCAGGTGGACTCCTACGGTGGCTCCCTGCACTACAAGGTGCGTTATGAGCTGGCCCGTGGCATGCTGGAGCCAGTGCAGCGGCCGGATGTGGTCCTCGTGGGCGCCGGATATCGCCTTCTCTCCCGAGGGCACGTGCCCACCCAGCCTGGCACTCTAAACCAGCGCCAGGTTCAGTTCTCCGAGGTAGGCGGTGCCTGAGCTCTTGGGGCTGGGGGGAGGGGCTGCAGGCTGGGCAGGTGCTAACGTGTGACTCCTCCGCACACCTTTGTTCGAATCCAGGAGCACTGGGTCCACGAGTCCAGCAGGCCAGTGCAGCGGGCTGAGATGTTGCAGGTGCTGCAGAGCCTGGAGGCCGTGCTCATCCAAACGGTGTACAATGCCAAGATGGCCAGTGTGGGCCTGAGTGACATTGCCATGGACACCACCGTCACCCACGCCACCAGCCACGGCCGGGCCCACAGCGTGGAGGAGTGCAGGTGCCTGACTTGGCAGGGCTCGAAACCACAGAGTCCCCAGCAAGGATAGGGGAGAAACAGCATGGCCTCACGGTTCCTGTAACCACTGTCTTCGTCCTGCCCCCACAGATGCCCCATTGGCTATTCCGGCTTATCCTGCGAGAGCTGTGATGCCCATTTCACCCGGGTGCCTGGCGGGCCCTACCTGGGCACCTGCTCTGGCTGCAACTGTAATGGGCACGCCAGCTCTTGTGACCCCGTGTATGGCCACTGCCTGGTGAGTAGTGCCAGTTGGCATTCAGACTCTGGCTGGGGCAGGGAGCACAGACAGGGTGGGGGGCACAGGGTGAAGCCTCTTGGTGCCCACAAGCTTAGCATGAGTGTCTAGAATGACTGTCATGGCTGCTAGATAAACTGTCATGACCTCTGGATGCATTAACAGAGGTATAACGTCCAGATAAGGGAGGTGAAGGTCCTACTGTCTTCCACCCTGGTCAGAACAGTCCTGGAGAGTACTGTGTTAAGGATGGTCCTTAGCAAGGCAGCCCGAAGGGGAGGAAGCCTGGAAATCATATGTATTTCTAAGGAATAGTGGAGGGGGCTGCGATTATGGAGCTGACAGAAGACAGGCTCAAGCAGAGAAAGCTACCATCTTCAAATTCCTCAAGAGCTGTGTAGGGTAAGAAGAAACAGATTCCAGAGGCCTGAAATGGCCAGTGGATACAGGTTAGAAGAGGGAGGCGGGTTTAGGTCCGTATAAAGCAGGCATTTAGAACCTTCTGTGGAACAGACTGCCCATGTGAGGTGAAGAATTCCCCATAGGATGCAGCTGGATTCTCCCCAGGCTGCAGAGCTGTGGAGTAATTCCAGCATGATGGAGGACTGGGGCAGCCTCACATGGCCACGCTTAGAATCCAGTGTGGCCACGCTCAGAATCCAGTGGGGCGGAGGGCCTGCTCTGTGGGACCTGAACCATTCCTTCCCCTTCCTCCCAGAACTGCCAGCACAACACAGAGGGGCCGCAGTGCAATAAATGCAAGCCTGGCTTCTTTGGGGACGCCACAAAGGCCACAGCCACTGCCTGCCGGCCCTGCCCTTGCCCATACATTGATGCCTCCCGCAGGTCAGAGCCGGCTCAGGGTGGGGGAGTTGTGTTGGGGGGCGGTGGGCAGTACAGCAGGCAAGGGGCATACTCTGGGCAGGGAGGTGGGAGACCCGGGTTCAAATCCTAACCTGGTCACTAAATTGTTCCATGCCCCTTGACCTCTCTGGGCCTCAGCTTCCTTACCCATATAATGGGCCCATCTATCTTTCTGGTGCTACTATGAGGCTGCAGAGAATAGGTGGGCAGGGGCTTAGTAAAGCATGCGACTCTTGATCTCAGGGTTGTAAGTTCAAGCCCCATGTTGGGTGTAGAGATGACTTAGAAATTAAAAAATCTTAAAAAAAAAGGATAAGTGGGCGAAGACAGCATCATGTCTCATGGCATACTGTGCCATGTGGGCAACAGTCATTTCCCAGGGTGGGAGTGTAAGCCCTGGCCTGGCCCATCGCTGCAGCCCTGCCCCCTGTCCTGCCACTTGATACCCACAGATTCTCAGACACCTGCTTTCTGGACACGGATGGTCAAGCCACATGTGATGCATGTGCCCCAGGCTATACAGGCCGCCGCTGTGAGAGGTGAGGGAGAGCCGGCGGGGACCAGGGGAAGCGATCTGTACTGGGTGGGGACACGGAAGTGCCGCTGACGACCCTCCCTCTCTCCACCAGCTGTGCCCCTGGGTATGAGGGCAACCCCATCCAGCCCGGCGGGAAGTGCAGGCCCACCAGTGAGTATCACAGCCGCCATCCCCTGGCACCTCCCCGGGCTGCCCACTGGACCCCAGTCCTGGAGCCCGGCCCCAACCCCATGATCCTTGGGGAGCCATCCCTTTCCCACCTGTCTGGCCAGACTGGGTCTATCCCCTTCCCCCCTGCCTTGCCGACACCCACTTTGTGCTTCCAGACCAGGAGATTGTGCGCTGTGACGAGCGAGGCAGCACGGGGACCTCTGGGGAGGCCTGCCGCTGTAAGGTACGCAGGCCCTCCCCTCCCCCACCCCAGGGGCCTCCTGGGACACAGCTGGGAGAGGGAGGAAGGAGGCTCCACCTTTGCCCTAGCTCCTTGGCTGGTGGGTGACAGCTTAGCTAGAGGCTTCCCCTCATGAGAGGTGGTCTGGCATCGGGGCGGAGCTTACACTGGCGGGTCAGGTAACTGGGCTGAACTCCCAGGTGCTTTGCCAGTCATTCTTTGTGTGACTGCTGTATCTGTGTTGTACCTTCGCTTTTAAAGTTCTCATGCTGACGTGACCGTGTGGGTATTAGTGTCCCCAGTTTACAGATAAGCAACGGAGGCTCAGAGGAGGGACATCATTTGCAGTAAGAGTGGGAGAATCGAGTCAGTGGAAAAAAGAACTGGGCAGATTTTGGAGTTAAGCACTCCAGATCTTAAATCCCAGAATGGATGAGCAAGCCAAGGGACCTGGTGTAAATCATTCCTCCCATCCTTGAGCCTCCGTTTTCTCATGGGAAGCATGGAGGTATCACTCACTTCCGAAGGTACTTAGAAGAATTAAATGAGCTGGTGGTCGAACAGAAACCAGCACAATGCATGAAACACTCCATAGAGGGTAGCAGTAACTTTTAACCAAGTTGCTCTATTTCAAATCTACGTGTGTTTGTGAGCCCCCTACCAGCCCAAGTGAAAAGGGGGAAAAGACTTGTTGCTTAAGCTCCTCCTAATTGGGAATCACTGTTCACATGGTGGCAGCCCTGCTTATAAGTGCTTTTTCCATGGCTTTCCCGGCCTTGGGTCCCCATCCAGAAGGTGGGCAGATGAAGCCGGAAGCTCCAGGCAGCCCCTCCTGTGGGCCGTCCTGCAGCTCCCAGCTCTGTGCCCGCAGAACAACGTGGTGGGGCGTCTGTGCAACGAGTGTGTCGCCGGCTCTTTCCACCTGAGCGCCCGCAACCCTGACGGCTGCCTCAAGTGCTTCTGCATGGGGGTCAGTCGCCAGTGCACCAGCTCGTCCTGGAGCCGCGCCCAGGTACCTATGTGGGCGGGCGGGGAGACAGCGGGCAGTTGGGGGGGGCAGACCCTGAGCCCAGGGTGGGCCACACGCCAGGGCCAGCCCCCATCCCCCATGCCAGCCTCCTCTCCCCCTCCCAGGTGCGTGGGGCTTCTGAAGAGCCCGGGCAGTTCAGCCTGACCAATGCTGCGGGCACCCACACCACCAGCGAGGGCGTCTCCTCACCCGCGCCCGGGGAGCTGGTCTTCTCCTCCTTCCACAACCTCCTGGCCGGACCCTACTTCTGGAGCCTCCCCCAACGCTTTCGCGGGGACAAGGTGGGCAGGGGGGCGGGGAAGAGCAAAGGAACTCTGGGCAGCAGGGACAGCACAGGCAAAGGCTCGGAAACAAGAGCGTCAGGGTGCCTTTGGAGAAAAGAGGGCAGGCGTGGCCGGAGCAGTGGCGGGGCCGGGCCGTGGGGCCTCCGCTGAGCACCTGTCTACCCTGTGTCCCAGGTGACCTCCTATGGAGGAGAGCTGCGCTTCACAGTGACCCAGAGGCCTCAGCCTGGCTCCTCACCCCTGCACGGGCAGCCCCTGGTTGTCCTGCAGGGCAATGGCATTGTCTTGGAGCATCATACTTCCCAGGACCCCAGCCCCGGGCAGCCCAGCACCTTCACGGTGCCCTTCCGGGAGGTGAGCCGCACTGCCTGGAGCCTGGCGTGGGGAGGGGCGGACCCCTGCCTCTCTTGCTCAGGGGCATCAGTAGCCCGGGAGGTCAGGGCTTGGCAGCACACGTGTCCTCTCCTTGGCAGCAAGCATGGCAACGGCCTGATGGGCAGCCGGCCACACGGGAGCACCTGCTGATGGCACTGGCGGGCATCGACACCCTCCTGATCCAGGCGTCCTTCACCCAGCGGCCAGCTGAGAGCAGGTGTCTGGGGCCAGGGCAGGAGGATGCAGGGACTTGGGGCAGTGGTTCCAGTCTCAGCAGCGTGATGCAGAGTGGCCAGAGGTCCAGCTCTCCCACATACAGGCTGTGGGGCCTTTCGTGCCTCATTTTCCCCATCTGTAAAATAGAGATCAGGGGGCTGGTCTGAGGTCGGGTGCCCTAGAAGCAAAGCCTGAGATGGGGACTAGGGAGCACACGATTCAGTGAGAACATGGGCGAGAGGGAGAGGGAAGGACAGACGAACAAAGGAAGGGCAAGTGGGCAGGCAAGGAAGCGGTTTCTGATCCAGATTAGCCTCAGCCTCACCCCACAAGGGGCCCTGCAGAGTCATTCTGCTTCGAGGCAGAGGGGCTTCTGTACCCTAGGTCAGGCTGTCATTGGTCACCCCGGGAGAGCAAGCTGGTGTGTTCTGTCCGGGAAAGGAAGGCTCATTCTCTGGAGAGAGTTGTAGGTATAAGCCATTCGCCACGACCCTCACAACAGCTGGGGGATGACACCCAGTTGGGGAGCCAGACAGGGCCCCAAAACATCACAGCAGGGCTGTTGGGAGAATCTCATGCAGAACTCCAGGGACGCCTGGCACGGAATGTGTGCTCATTCGTGGTGCGTCTTGTCACTCCCAGGGTCTCTGGTATCAGCATGGATGTGGCTGTGCCTGAGGACACAGGCCAGGACCCTGCGCTGGAAGTGGAACAGTGCACCTGCCCAGCTGGGTACCGTGGCCCCTCCTGCCAGGTGAGCCCTGGGCCCCACCCACCTGTCCTCCAGCAACCTCCTTGATGCTTCCAGGCTCCTCCCCCTTAAGCTCTCCCATCCTCCCCAGGCCCACCCGAGCCCCGCCACCCAGTGGGCACGGCCCTGAATCGGCCCTGCCCAGGAAGGCCCTCCTACTGCCCAATCTTCTTGCCCGTAGGACTGTGACACAGGCTACACACGCATGCCCAGTGGCCTCTACCTGGGCACCTGTGAACGTTGCAGCTGCCATGGCCATACAGAGGTCTGTGAGCCTGAAACAGGTGCCTGCCAGGTGAGTCCCTCCCTCCTTCCTTCCTGCCCAGGGAACGCTGGCGTCCAGGGGCCCAGCCTCAACCTACACTCTGCCCCCTCCAGGGCTGCCAACACCACACGGAGGGCCCTCAGTGTGAGCAGTGCCAGCCCGGATACTATGGGGATGCCCAGCGGGGGACACCACAGGACTGCCAGCCATGCCCGTGCTATGGAGCCCCCGCCGGTGGCCAGTGCGTCCTGTACCTGCTCCTTCCCGAAATATCCCCTGCCCCCTTCCAGACTCCCTTCTTCCCAGGCCCTTCTGAGAGGCAGGGGTTAAATCCTGGCCTTGCTGCTGCCTCACTGTGTCGTTTTGTATAAGGTACATTTCACTCTCTGGGCCTCCACTTCCTCATCTGTGAAATGGAGATGATGAGACACCCACCTTGTTCACTCGTGTGAGAATTGAATGAGGGCTCTGAGCACACAGCTCTCTTGCCCACGCTTCCTCTCCCTTCTCCCCTGATCCTAAAGGAAGGGCTACTGACCTTCTAACTAGACATTTGCCCCCCACACCGTCAGGGCTACCCATACTTGCTTTCTGGACACCGACGGCCACCCCACCTGTGATGCGTGCTCCCCAGGCCACAGCGGGCGTCACTGTGAGAGGTGAGGCAGGTGGTGGGCTGGGTGGGGAATGCTCAGGAGGGGCTGCCCCAGAAGCCTCCTACTCTCCCCTTATGCCAGTCCCCAGAAGACACTTAGCTGTCTCCCCTGAGAGCCTGAATCCTCAGAGATCCAGGCCTGCAGTTCACCTCCAACCCCAGCACCCCATGCCCCAGTGAGGGCAGGGACTTCTCAGAAAACCCTCATTCTTGCTAAAGGTCCTGGGTTCAAAGCCCAATCATGCTCACTCACCGGTTCTGTGGCCTCAGGCCTGTCCCTGCTCTTCTCCCACCTGTCTCCCTATCTGTAAAATGGGTGAGTTAGGCTGAATTCGTTCCTTCCCACACTGTGAGGCCTGGTTCCAGTCTGAGTCTGATACGGGAGGGGGCCCCCAGCACAGTCCTGGGCTCACAGCAGGCTCACCAGGATTCTGTGGTTCTGCCCTCCCTTCATCCAACGCTTTCTCCTTAGGTGTGCCCCAGGTTACTATGGCAACCCCAGCCAGGGCCAGCCATGCCGAAGTGAGTAGGGTTGGGGAGGCTTTTGGGGTCGGGCTGCCCGGTCTCCCCCAGGGGTGGAGCTAGGACAGAACCTTAGTTCTCCTTAGTTCTCCTTCAACCTCCTTTACCTTTCTGAGCCTCAGCTTCTTTATCTGTAAAATGGGTACAGTAAAAACCTCACCCACTCCAGAGGGCTGCTATGAATAGGTGTAATGTCTACATAGAGTAGGTGTTCAGAAATAAACACTCCCTCTCTTGGTGGTGAGCTCGATGCCCAGAGGGTGGTGGAAGTGAGGGTGCTTGGACTCGGGTTTGGGCTTCCAGCTGTGGCTTCCCTCCACCTCAGGAGACGACCAGCTGCCAGAGCCAATCGGCTGTGGCTGTGACCCCCAGGGCAGCATCAGCAGCCAGTGTGATGCCGCTGGCCAGTGCCATTGCAAGGTTAGTCCAAACCCCCCTCTCTAGGAGGCCCCGAACCACAGCCATGGTGGTCACCCTGGCATTCCCTCTCACTGTACCCTTGGGGCTACCCCTGAGCCCCCATCACCCTTCCCCAGAGGCCCCATCGCTGCCCCACTGCTTGGGCCCCGTGGGAAATCAGGCAGCAGCAAAGGGGAGCCGGGCTTAGGCATGGGGGCTGCAGAGGCTCCCCCAGAATTGCTGGAGGTGGCTGGGAGGCTGGCCTCAAAGGCTGCCGGAGGTGCAAGAGATCCCCTCAAGCTCCCACACCCACTCTTCCATCCAACCTCCCAGGCCCAGGTGGAAGGCCTCACGTGCAGTCACTGCCGGCCCCACCACTTCTTCCTGAGCGCCAGCAACCCCAACGGCTGCCTGCCCTGCTTCTGCATGGGCGTCACCCAGCAGTGCGCCAGCTCCTCCCACTCCCGCCACCTGGTAAGTGCGCATGCCCGTGCTCTGCTCCCCTCCTCTCCGCGTCCTCCCTGGGGCCGTCAGAGCGCTGGCCCAGTGGTGTCCCCTCTGCCTATGAGGATACCCATCCCCATGCCCGCATTACAGCCCCCGTCAGCACAGATCCCAGCAACCCTCGCCCCTACCCTAACACCCTCCCTGGGACCCCACTGTTGCTTGTGTCAGCACTGAGCCCAGCACCCCTGTCTTCTCCCCGGTAGCCTCCCCATTCCCCCCGGTAGCCTCCCCATTCCCCCCTTACTTCCGTCCTATCCCCATTCTCAGCAACCCACCATGACCCATCCTGATGCCGTCCCCTGCCTCTGCCCCTCCCCCACCAAGGTTCCCACCCCCGAGCCCTGGCTGACACCCTGTCCTCTCTCTGCTACCAGATCTCTACCCGCTTTGCCCCTGGGGACTTCCAAGGCTTTGCCCTGGTGAACCCCCAGCGGAACAGCCGCCTGACGGGAGGCTTCGCCGTGGAACCTGTGCCCGAGGGCGCCCAGCTCACCTTTGGCAACTTCGCCCAGCTCGGCCACGAGTCCTTCTACTGGCAGCTGCCGGAGGCGTACCAGGGAGACAAGGTGTGATGTGCAGTGAGGGCTGGCAGGCCCTCCCCCGCCGCCGGTTCCGAGCCGACCCTGCTGAGCCCCACGGCCAGGGGGGGGCTCAGACACACGTTGACCTCAGAGCAGGCATCGGCCACATTGCGGTTCAGTGTATGGCCTCTGTCTAAACCCAGCTGTGCCGCTGACCAGCCAATTGCCTTTTGATAAACCTCAGCTCCAGGGCGGCTGGAGGATGAGAGATTGCGCCCGGCACATAAGACGTGCCCTCCTGTCAATGACTATTAGCCTTCGTGCAACAGATAGGTCCTGGGCGAGGCCCTGGAAACACAGGGACAAAGGAGACAGCAGTTTCCAATTTCATCCATTTGCTCCCTCCACCTTCCCTCATGCAGGCTGTCCGCTCTGTGCTTGGCCCTGGGCGTGATTCTAACTCTGATAATAAGGTCGTATTTCTTGAGCTCTCACCTTGCGGGCGCTGTGCTAAGTGCTCGTACAGGTCGTAAATCACCACTCCTGCCCCCGCCCTGTGAAGAAACGAAGGGGACACCCAGAAGGTGGCAGTGCTGGCCTTCAGAGCCAGGTCAGAGGCTGCTCTCGGATACTCCACTGGCCAGAGATGAGCTGTGGTTTGGTGGTGATGGGGAGGGGCAGGGGGCAGCATCCGAGGGGCCGACTCCAGAGCAGCCGGCCCAAGCGGTGTTCCTCAAACGGTCCATGCCACCCAGTGGCGCCCAGGGAAAGACCCCTGCTGGCCGAGGTCAGTGCTCAAACAGATGTGTCCCCTCACCCAGGATCCCAAGGAGGTCAGGGACACAGGAGGGGTGGTTCCCAAGCTGCCCTTCCTTCTTCCTGGGACAAACCCAGGTATCCCAGCCTCCTCCCAAGGCTGACCTTCTAGTCCCTTCTCCCTCTCTGGCTCCTCCCCTTCTGACTTCCCCGTGTTCCTCTCTGCTGCCCTGGCCTGCATGTCACAGATGTCTCTCTCTATCTCTCTCTCTCTCTGACTCCCTCTCTTGGCGTTTCCCTTTGCCCCACAGAGGGAGGCGTATTTTGCACGGGTGCGCTGGGCTCACCAGGTAGGCCCGTGATCTGAGTGGTGTGAAATGGATGTGGCACGGTCATCGTGTTTTTGGATGCTGTCAGTCCCGCATGGAGAGATGGCAAGGTCCCAAGGAAGTGTGGGTCTGCATGACGCCAGGCTGTGCCTGATGGCCCCACAGGCAGGGCACTGGTATGCCCCAGCCCTGCAGTGCCAGGAATTCGAGCTAGGAGGGTGGGTGCCCCATCTGCTCTGTAGTCGGGTCCTGGCGCCTGCTGTCGGTGGCCAGAGTGGTGGCCGAGATGGCAGGGAAACTAACTCGATGCTGAACCACGTGTCTATACCTGGCCCATCAAGTTACCCTGGCACTGCCTCCCCAGCAAGCTCCATTAACCCTCCGTGTGCGTATGCCCCTTCAGCAGCCTGGAGTTAACCCCTGTGTGCCAGCCTGGAGGGGGGAGAGTGCGTCTTCCTCCCCAATCAGTGTGGGCCTTTCTGGCTGCAGTATCCATGGGCAGAGGACACTCCCCGGGGCTCCCACGCTGGGGCCCTGGGAGGTCTGAGGTGGCTTGTGCCCTCCACCCATCAGAACCGCACGTCCCTCTCAGAGGAGCAGTTGCGGACAGCTGTGACAGCTAGGAGGACCATGGGGCCCCCAGAGGGCAGGGGCCGGGCCCAGCGGCTATCACAGGTAACTCAGGGCCGGGACAGGCTGTGTCTGGGGCCCCATGCAGACCAGAGAGTATAGTTCAAGCACGAGCCCTGAGTTGAGCCCCTGGCCTTCCTGAGCCATTTGCCCCCAGCTCAGGCCTCAGCCTAATGCCCAGTCCACTCCAGTGTTGCCCTTGGGAAACATTCCAGAGCTGTGAATGGCTTGGGCTGGCACCATGGGCATGGATGATAAGTGAGGCCTAAGGAGCAGCCTCCCCAGCCACAAAGGCCCCTCGGGCCGCCTCCAGCCACTCTAGCCTGAGCTGGACAGAGCCGTCTGCCTATGTCTTGCTGCCGGGTATCCTCTGTATGGGCTTCTCCCCACAGTCATCTGGGCCCATCCCAGGAGACCCCGCCGGCTCAGGAGGAGCAAGAGGACATCAGGAACAAGGGCCAGAAGGCCAGGCCCTTGCGAACAGTTAGCACAAAAGTAGGCAGCCCACTGGGCCTGCTGCGGCCTGACGGGAGGCGAAGCATCATGGTGTCCTCTCTGTCCCTCTCTGCTCCTTTCCTCTGTCCTCCCTCTCCCGGTCCCCCAGGTGGATGAGGCCCAGAGGCGGATGGATGCCGAGATCTGGCAGCTGCTTTCCAGCTTTGCTGCCCGCCCCCACCCTCCCGCCCCGGGGCTCTTGCCCCATCCCCAGCCGGCAGCTGCTCTGCAAGCAGCCCCGCTTTCTTCCTCCTCCTCCTCAGCTTCTGGGCCTTCCTCAGCGGGCTCTCAGGTATGTGCCAAGGTGCCCGCCGAGAGACCCTCACCCACCGTGTTTTCTAGACGTCAGTTGTTTCTGAACCAACTTCACAAAGCCTGCCATTTCTGCCCACTCCCTCAACTATTATTTACTTCAAATGTCCCTTTATTATTTTTTAAGACTTAATTTTTTTTAAGTAATCTTTACACCCAATGCGGGGCCTGAACCCACAACCCCAAGATCAAGAGTCTTATGCTCCCCTGACTGAGCCAGCCAGGGGCCCCTCAAAGTTCCCTTTAAATCAATCACATACCAACTCATTTGCGCTAGTCATGCATTTTCCAATACACAATACCCACGACATTTTACAATGTTTTCTGGTGTACCCTATAAGTCATCGTGGGGTCCCCAAGAGGCACACAGCAGACACGAGGACACAGCAGCCCAGCCATGCTCCGTGAAAGCAGTGGAGGTGGTGTCTGCGTCCAGGGATGGGGAGCAAGTTGTCCCAAGAGCAGGGCCAGAACTTAAGCCTTGGGCTCGGGGCTTCTATCCCTCCGCCCCCCTGGGCTTCCCTGGAGGGTCTGTGTGTGCGCGTATGCGTGTGTATGTGTCCCTGCCAGGACTGTAGCTGTGCTCTCGTGTTCCCCCACCCCCACCTCTCCTCTTCCCCCCCGCCCCACCCAGCAGCTCTCACCACCTGTCCTTCTGTCCTAGTTCTCTCTCTCCTATGAAGGCTTCTCTCTGCTTCCTGGGAGCCTCTATTATTGGCAGCTGCCCCAAGCCTTCCTGGGGAACAAGGTAACAAGGAGTTGGGGGGTAGCAGGGTATCATCGAATCCCAAAATAGTCGAGAGCCCTTTGTCAAAGCCTCTTATGACACAGACGGGTAAACCAAAGGCCAGAAAGGGAAAGGGACTTGCCTGGGGTCCCACGTGGGGCTGAGACAGTCTCACCCACGAGGCTTTACCCTGTATCCAGATCACTGACCTAGCCCTCAGCTCTGCATCCATTCCTTCGGGGGGCATTAATTTAGCACTTCCCATGCACTATGCTGCATATGGGCAGAAGATGACCCTGGCCTCCCACAGCTCACTGTTCGTCTGGTTGTCGTTCCTGTCACCACCAGCGTCACCCATATCCTTGCTATTACCTTTGGCGTTAATGTTAGGATTAGCATCAGCTCTGTCTTGATCCAAAAACAAGAGTGCGTCTGAAGAATACTTATAATAGGCAGTAAAATATTCAGAGAAGCAGACACAACAGCACGTGGTCCAGGGGGAATGAGACTAAGAAAGATGGGCGAAGGCCGAGGGTCGAGCCAGGAGTCATGAGCTGGCAAGCCTGCAGGCCGGGCGCTCGTGGGCACTCTGCTCAGGGCGGGGTTGTGCACAGCCTGTGTTACTTCGTCTCCGTGCTACCCTTCAAGCTACTTCTTACTGCCATTTCCATCTGAGGAAAGTAGGGCTCAGAGAGGTTAAGTGACTTGTCCAAGGCTATCCAGCCAGGAAAGCTGGACTTGAACTTGAGAGATGGCTCCCTGAGCCACCCTCCTGCACACGCCTGCAGCTTGGCCCTGGATGTGGCAATGAACTTGCCAGCGTCCCAAGCAAGCAGGCAACTAGTTGTTTTGTGGTTATCCAGTTACACCTCTGAGTTCCTTACCTCACTCTGAGCTTGTAGAGAACATTCTCAGGACCGACGTAGCTCACACCCAGCCTGGCATCTAGTCAGTAGGCATTTAATAAGTGCTCACCAACTGCATGAACACATAGGCCAGGCCCGACACACGGGTGTTGATCTGAACACCTGCCCTGGTGGCAGACAAGAGAAAGTCCTGGGACAGAGCCAGGGCCTTGGCTGCCCGGTGAAAGCCCTCAGCAGAAAACCCAAGTCCAGATGGCTTCTATGCAACAGAGGATCTATTGGCTCCCATAACTACAAAATCCAAGGACGCTGGCATCAGGGATGGCTGGGTCCGGGGGCTCCTTGGGACTTTCATCTCAATTGGCATCATTCTCTAGCTTCCAATCTGACTAGTAAAGGGAGTATCTCTGCTCCAGTAGAAACAGAAGATGTGCCAGGTTTTCGTGACCATCCTGCCTGGAGTGGAAGGGAGAGTGGTAGAATACGTACCTTGACCAGACCGGGCTCTTGCCTGCCCTCACACCACATGGCTTCCCTGTAGGACGGAGTTACCTTTAAAGGAAACCAGGGCTACTGTTTGCAGAAAGCGGGGAAATGGAATCCAAGCAGACTAAAACCACCTGTCCGAGAGACAAGACCTCTGAAGGCCCACCCTCAGCCCTACCCCCATGGCTGGGAACTTTTGAACCTTCTGCGGCCTGGCAGTGATGGTCACTCTCAGTACCCCTGTCTACATTATGGGAAGTTTCTTCAAATGGAAAGGGGCTTGAAGCTCATTTGCTGAGTCATCAAACCTACTCAGGGTCCCCACCAGCAGGTCTAAGACTGTGAAGGAACTGAGGGATGTCCTGTCTCCTAGGCAACCAGAGGCCATGCACAGGGGCCTCTGGTTGAAGGGAGGGGACAGCACAGGTGCAAAACCACCTTGAGAGGCTCCGCCCACTGGCCAGTAGGGTCACTGAAGGCAGAGTCAGGCTGTGACTACAGGCCTTGCCTCTTTGCAGGTGGCGGCATATGGCGGGAAGCTGCGATATACCCTCTCCTACACGGCAGGGGCGCAGGGCAGCCCACTCTCCGACCCTGACGTCCAGATCATGGTGAGCACGAGGGTGCCAGCCGGGCGGGCACCTCGGTGTCCTTTCAGCCCAGCACTCTGCTGGCCCACCACGAGCTGGGGGGCAGAGGCACATGCCCCTCCACCCCCACCACCCGGTTAGACGCTACCCAGCTGCTAGGAGAAGGGGGCAGTGAGTGCGTACCTGATTCCTTTGGGCACATGAGCTTGGGAAATCGGAGACGTGGAAGGCTGGTGGAGGTCTCCCCTGTCCCTGAGAGCCCCTTGGTTCCCCTCCCAATCCCGCTGCTCTCTCCCTAGGGCAACAACATCATGCTGGTGGCCTCCCAGCCAGCATTGCAGGGCTCCGAGAGGAAGAACTTTGAGATCACTTTCCGAGAGGTGAGGGGCCCCCAACCCCATCGTGGCTGACCCTCCCCCACAGCCCACCCTGCTTTGGAGCCTGGCTCTGATGCCAGCTACCCCTGCCTATCCCCAGCCAGTGCCTGGAGGCCAGGGGTTCAGGTAGGGGGTGCTGTGGGAATAGTACACGAAGCCTAACACCCCTCACCCACACTTGGTGTTGTCCCCCCTGCCCCCGCCACCCAGGAATTCTGGCGCCGGCCCGACGGGCAGCCGCCCACACGGGAACACCTCCTGATGGCGCTGGCTGACCTGGATGAGCTCCTGGTCCGGGCCACATTCTCCTCGATGCCACTGGCAGCCAGCATCAGCTCCGTCAGCCTGGAGGTGGCTCAGCCCGGGCCCTCCGAGGGACCCCGGGCCCTGGAGGTGGAGGAATGCCGTTGTCCCCCAGGCTACATTGGTTTATCCTGCCAAGTGAGTGTGGCCAACCCCAGGTGCCTCTGCTTTAGTCCAGCTGGGTCAGCAAGCTGGCCAACTGGCGTCTCCGTGGCCTGTGACAACTGCCATAACGGTCATGTCCTGGGTGGTGTCCCGTTTATTCCTCCTGACACCCCTGAGGGATGTGGAATTACCCCTTTGAACAGATTCTTTTTAAATAGAGGTTCTGAAGGGTGAGTGGCTTACCCAAGGGCATCCAGCTACACTCGCCCAGGGCTAAGACCCAGCTCTGGCTCCCAGGGTGCCCTCCAGAGACAGGGAGACAATAGCAGACACGAATTACCCGGGACCAAAGCAGAGCATAGACAGGCCTCAAGGAGGTAAACAGTATGGAGCAGGGTAGGGTTCTGGGCGGGAGGGCAGAATTAGCAGAAGCTCAGAAGGAGGAATGTATGGGGAAGTAGCCTGCGATGCAGAAGGGCCCCCCCCTCCGGAAAGCTGGGGGGGCAGGGTCCACTTCCTTAGGCTCAGAACAAGGCTCCGTTCAGTAGGGAATGCCAAGCTGTGAAGGGAGTGCTGTGATCTGTGCTGGGCCTCAGGAAAATTCCTCTGGCCTGGTGAATGACCCCAGTGGGGGAGAGACGGGGAGTCCTATTTAGAGGGAAGTCAGCGGGGGTGGAACAGAGGGCTGTCAGTTGCAGAGAACCCAATGGCATCCTCCGGGTTTGGCTGGAGGCCGTGCCACCGAGTTTCTAGGCATATAGCAGGTGACCGGTCCACACTGGATGAGTGAGCTTGGAACTGAGGAAGGGGGATGGAGGGAGGGGAGGGGGCAGAGCTGCAATGCCAGGTGGGCGGCCCGAAGGTCGAGTAGGGGACCAGCCAGCTCCCGGACTCAGGAACTCCCCAGTGGAAAGTTCACGTCTCCGCCGTTTCACATCCGTGCACCTTTGCTGTGGCCACAAGAACTTTCAAATCCAAATATATGAACTTCGCATCCTTTGAAGTGAGAAAATTTAACAAATTTTGAAGAAGCCCTGGGGAGGGTAGCATAATCCCGTGTGCACATTTTCTGCAGCAAAGCAACACAGATTTCTAAACATCCCTTTGAAATAGTTGGGGAGGGAGGGCCTGGAGGGGTTTCAAAGGAGGGGTAGTGAATAGAAATTCTTTGTCTTCAGAAGCCATGATTACTCACTTAGGATGTGTAAAAACATCCCCCAGCATATGTGTGCCTCTTTCACTTTATTTACTGAGTATAAAGGTGAAGGTGAAGACCTCCAAGGGATTATTCCAAATCTGGGTCTCCTGAACCTTGTGTTTTCATCAAAGAGTTAAGTTTGTCAGTAGAGACCCTGCCACAATTTTCAGGCACCAAAAGGGCAAATGGAGAAGGGTTCTCCGTTAAGGGTGAACTGCGATTTCAGTAACTCCAGAGTGCCTGGGGTACCAGGAAGGGTGGGGACAGACACGGTCCCAGCTTCCGGAGTGTGGAGAAAGTGAACACAAGGACAGGGAGGAAGGTTCCGGAGAGAGGAGGCTGTTGGGGAGGGGAGCTGGGCCTGGCATTTTCCCAGCCTAGAGCCAATGGGAGCCTAGACTGGACAGATGCTGGAGGGAGAGGATTCTGGTCTGTAGGCTCCAGATGGGACCGCAGTGGAGATAGAGACCAACCCTCCTCTCTCCCCAGGACTGCGCCCCGGGCTACACGCGCACGGGCAGTGGGCTCTACCTCGGCCACTGTGAGCTGTGTGAATGCAACGGCCACTCAGAACTGTGCCACCCAGAGACTGGGGCCTGCTCGGTAAGCTGCACACGGGGCAGAGATTGGTTTGTCGGGGCCTGGGTGGGGCACCGGGGCTGCCTGGGAGGCAGGGAGAGGTGGGCTTGGTAAAGTAGGCCTAGGTCCAGGGGCGAGGTCGTGGAGCGTGGCCTGTGGGACACAGTGCCTGGACCAGCAGTTCTGTGGGGGGGGCAGAATGAGGGAGTAACATCTTTATAAAGAAAACTTTGGTTCCTGCTCTGTCCCTATCACCAGAGTGACACTTGTTCTCTCTGGAGGCATCAGGCTACAGAGACAAGCCAAAAAGAAAGTAAAAATCCCCTATAATCCTACCACCTGGAGGTAATCACTGTCCGCATTAGTGTGGGTGGAACTCTTTTGTTCTTTTTCTGGGCAAATATTTACACATATCAATATGCCTTTTGTTTTACAAATAAACATAGCATCATTGTGTTTGATGATCAGCTTTTTTGCTTACAAGTTCATGAACATCTTTACAGATCATTAAACACTTACTTGTCTGGGAATTTTTCAGAGTGGCATGTGTGTGTGTGTGTGTGTGTGTGTGTGTGTGTGTGTGTGTAGAGCCCCCCAGGGTCAAGGACTGGGTGGTTGACAGACCCACAGCTAAACACAGAGCAAGGAACAGGCTCTGTTAATAAAATAAACATGAACCTCATTGGAGGAGAACAAAACACAACACATATTTTTATGATGAAACATGAATTACAAAGCTCTGTCCCCACCTACCCAGGTGTATACCTTTACTTTTCTGTGATGTTAGAGGTTTTTGGGTAGAAAAATGTAAGGTGTGCAATCAAGGGAGTCTGCTTCTCCCTCTCCCCACCCCCCGTGTTTTCATTCTCTCTCGCTCTTGCTCTCTCTCAAATAAATAAATCTTTTTTTAAAAGTGCAATCAACATCATCCTTTAAAAAAATTTTTTTTTATTGGGGCACCTGGGTGGCTCCATCGGTTGAGCATCCAACTCAGCTCGGGTTGTGGTCTCGGGGTCACCGGATCGAACCCCACATTGGGCTCCGCGCTCAGCACAGGAGTCTGCTTGGGATTCTCTCCGTCTCCCTCCCCCACTGCCCCTCTCACTGCTCACCCATGCTCGCTCTCTCTTTCTCTCAAATAAATAAACCTTTAAAAATTTTTTCGATTAAACTTCGAATTCCAATATGGTTACCATACGGTGATATATTGACCTCATCCTTTTTGATAGCTATGGAGGTGGATGTTAATTTTCATTTACCCGGTTCCTTATTCTGTTTGTTTCCAACATTTTGCTGTTACAAACACCACTGAGGTGAACATCCCGTAGTGAGATCTTTGTGCCATTCTACAATGATTGCTTTAAGATAGGCTCACAAACGTGGAATTTCCAGACCAAGGGATTACAGAATTGTACAGGTTTTGGTAAATGTTGCCAAATGGCGAGCGGCCAACATTCTCGTGCCTTGCAGCAATGCCAGCACAACGCCGCCGGGGAGTTCTGCGAGCTGTGTGCGCCTGGCTACTATGGCGATGCTACTGCGGGGACACCAGAGGACTGCCAGCCCTGCGCCTGCCCACTGACCAACCCGGAGAACATGTGCGTGCCCTCGCTCAAGGCCCAAGGAAGCATTCCCACTGGGGGGCGGAGAGAGCAGGGTGGAGAGTGGGCATCCCATGGCCTGACCTCTGCCTCCCCTATCCCAGGTTCTCCCGCACCTGTGAGAGCCTGGGGGCTGGTGGGTACCGCTGCACAGCCTGCGAACCTGGCTACACTGGCCAGTACTGTGAGCAGTAAGTTTGCAAATAGGATGGATGGGGGGGCTATGGTAGACTCACAGGTGAGAGCCCTGCGTGGTGTTGCCCAGAAAGGTCCCTGCCGGGATCACATCTCTCCCCTGCCCAAAACCCTTCCAAGATTCCCCATTATCCTTGGGCCAAGCCCAAGCTCATCCCACTTTTGACACCCAAACCTACTCAAGGTGACTTCTTGATGTTCGGGTCTTTCCATGTGCTGTTCCCTCTACACAGAACATTCTTCACCGTCAAACCTCCCCTTTCTGGATAACTCCTGTTTAGCCTTCAAAGCTCAGCTTCATTCACTCATTGAGCACGTTTTCATTGAGCATCTACTGTATGCCATGTAGCATGCCAAGGTGTTGGAGATAAAGTGGTGAACAAAACAGATTCAGTCCCAGGCCTCAGGGAGTCTAACACCTGTAATAGAAAACGGGGCAGCAAGCATCATACAAATACATCATTACAGGCAGTGGGGGGTTCTCAGGAGTGCAGTCTGCTCCGAAGGAATGTAACAACTCAGCAGGGCCACCTCTGGGGAGCCCCTTGATTCTCAAGGCTGGATCAGTGCCCCTCGTCTGTGTCTCTCACTCTCATTTACATAGTTTCCATATTGGTTTCCCCATGACTGAGTTCTTTAAGAGCAAGAGTGTCATCGTGTTCACGGTCGTATTTTCGTAACCTAGCGTCGTAGTTGCTTAATAAATGTTTGTTGAATGAGTGTTTCCCTGGAGAGTAAAGGCCTTGTTAACCCCGTTATCCAACCTACTGATGTTGCCCTGTGCTCCCCTTTCTCAGCTCAGTGAGGCTCTGTGTTGGGGCCTCTTTGGTCTCTAAAGTCGTTCCAGAGTTGTGAGCCTCCCCACCCCACACTGGACCTACCCCCATGGGCTACTGGCTCCCCAAGTCCACTGTGAGGCACTGAGTCCCCTGGGGCCTGGAGCCTGACAGAGCTGGGCTTTGCTTCTTGCAGATGTGCTCCAGGTTACGTGGGTAACCCCAACGTGCGGGGGAGCCGGTGCCTGCCACAAGGTAAGTGGGGTCATGACCCCGGGTGAAGGGGATGGGCAAGGCGGTGAGCCTAGGGAGTTTGAGAGCTACTATGTCCAGGGGAGAGAGGGCTGAGGGTGGGCATGCCAGTTCTTTGGGGAGACAGACTCAACACAATGCCGCCTTTTGGGAGCCTCCTCTCCGAACGATCTCTCCTGTCCTTCCTCCAGCAGATGCAGCCCCACTGGTGGTCCAGGTGCATCCGGCTCAGAGCATAGTGCCCCAAGGTGGCTCCCACTCCCTGCGGTGCCAGGTCAGCGGGAGCCCACCCCACTACTTCTACTGGTCTCGTGAGGATGGGCGTCCCATGCCCAGCAGCAGCCAGCAGCGACACCAAGGTACCCGGGGCCCCGGGGCCCTCAGCTCTGTGAGCCACCCTAGCGGGAGGGGAAGCACAGGCCTGTTTACTGGGATCCTGTCCTTACACCCAGGGCCAGGTGGGAGAAGGGGTGTCTTTGCCCTGACGAGCTCCCATCCGCTCCCCACCAGGCTCTGAGCTCCACTTCCCCAGCGTCCAGCCCTCAGATGCCGGCGTCTATGTCTGCACCTGTCGTAATCTCCATCATGCCAACAGCAGCCGGGCAGAGCTGCTGGTCACTGGTGAGTCCCTGCTCCCTGCCTCCCCACACCTGTCTTGCGCGGCTGGACTGTGGACACAGGCAGCGGGCCCGTTCCTCTGCTGGCGAGGGTGGTGGTGCTTGGACAGGGGTGCTGGCCGTGGACACGGAGAGATGATGGAGTAGAGGCTAGTTTTAGAGGCAGGATTGGCAGGACTTGGTTGTAGTCAATGAGGAAGCAAGAAAGGGTAGGCTGATGCCCAGGGGTCTGGACTCCAGCAGGTGGGCAAATGAAATGCCATTACTGCGATGAATAGGGTTGGTGGGAGAATGTCTTCGCTGGGGCTCCCCCAAAGCTGAGTCTGGGATGAGCATGTGCCTGCCAGTGGTTTATTTGGGAGGTGAGGTGGGGCAGGAAAGAGAAGGCATCCCATAAAGGGCACGTTACCAAGCACATTCCCACCGGGAGCCCTTGTTGAATGCAGCCAAAGAAATTCTGGGAAACTCTAGAGTAAAATACGCACCTTGGAGCTACCCCCCCCACCCAGGGCTGATTGACTGAGGCCTCTTCTAGGAGCATCGGGTCCCCTTCATTCTACACCACCTCAGGGGCGGGCACGGTAGTCTCCGGTGGCCTGAGAAGGACCTCAAGCATAGAAATGCAGCAGCTGGCAGAAGTCAGGCAGGCGGGCTCTGAAGTGACAGGGCAAGGGGACGTGGGCAGGGCGCCAGCAGCACCTGCTACAGACAGGTCAGAGGGCTTCACAATGTTGGTTTGGGACTTGTTGACCTTCGAGGTATTTGAGAAAACATCTAAGCAGGTACATCAGGCAGACATTTGGGGATGTGAGTCTGATGTTCAGGAAAGAGGCCCTGGCAGAGAAATGAATTCGAGAACTATTGGCATAGAGATGGTGTTGAAAGCAAATATAGACAACGTTGTCAAGAGTCTTGACTCTGAAGGAAGGCCAAGAAATGGGGCAGTAGCTGAGGAGAGTATCAGGTCAAGGGAGTGTTTTTGAAGGTAGAAAATTCTAGAATGATCCATGGAGGGAGAGAGAGGAGGGACTGATGTAGTAAGAGAGAGCACAGCCCCGGGAGGAAGTCCTTGGGAGGGGATGAAAGGACAGAACGGGGCTGGGTGATGGGAGGGGAGGATCTCATCCCGCGGGGACCAGGCAGAAGCGAAGGCGGGTAGGTTTGGGAAGATGGGCAAAGTCCTGCTTAGTAGTTTCAGTTTCCTCAGTGAGTGTGAATTGAAGCCCCTAGCTGTGGAAGTGGAAGGGGATGAGGGCGGGTGGAGAGGTTGGCAGGAGGTGAGAAATCTTTGGGGAGGATGGGAACTCCAGCCAGACAGAGGAGCCCAGCTGGAGCAAAGCAAGAAGTGTTAAGAGCGGTTTTGTGGTCTGTGATCCTGAAGTGGAGCCTGGTGGACTCATGGCATGGTGCTGTCTGATCACAGCCCGTGGCTGCTCAGTGCCCGCAGCAAGAAGGTGGACTGTGGGGTTGAGCCAGGATGAGGGAGGGAGGCACCAGGGAACACAGTGGAATCGAAGCTAGCCTGGGAAGGGAGCACCTCCCAGACAGGAGGATGGAGAGAGAGAGAAAGTGGCCACAGGACAAGGGCGGGGCCAGCATCCAGCTCACGGGGGTCCTCCTGTCCCCTCAGAGGCTCCAAGCAAGCCCATCACAGTGACGGTGGAAGAGCAGCGGAGCCAGAGCGTGCGCCCCGGAGCCGACGTCACATTCATCTGCACGGCCAAGAGCAAGGTGGGCAGAGCAGGGCCTGGACCTCAGGGAGGGAAGCCCCGCCTTCTGGTGTCTCCCGGCTTCACCTCTGACCTCCAGTCCATCCCCCCCGGCCCCGCCCACAGTCTCCGGCTTACACCCTGGTTTGGACCCGCCTGCACAACGGGAAGCTGCCGGCCCGTGCCATGGACTTCAACGGCATCCTGACCATTCGCAACGTCCAGCCGAGTGACGCGGGCACCTACGTGTGCACCGGCTCCAACATGTTCGCCATGGACCAGGGCACAGCCACGCTGCATGTGCAAGGTACACGGGGCATTTCATGCCTGGCCCACCCCCCACACAGCCTTCCCCCGTGCCCGCCAGGACCAGCGACCATGTCTTCATTCAGCTGACAGTTCGTGAACATCCACGAGGTGCTAGGTCCTGGCCAGACTGAAGAAATGGGGGAGGAGACAAACAAGAGCTCTGCCCTCCTGCACTGCAGGTTCTTTCATGGTTTTTTAAAAAAGATTTTATTTATTTGACAGAGAGAGAGCGCACAAGTAGGGGGAACAGCAGGCAGAGGGAGAGGGATATGCAGGCTCCCCGCCGAGCAAGGAGACTGACCCTGGGATCATGACCCAAGCTGAAGGCAGATGCTCAACTGACTGAGCCACCCAGGCTCCCTGCACCACGGGTTCTGATAGAGATACAATAAGCCTGGGAACAGATGAACAAGCAGCGTAATTCCACATGGTGACAGGGCTGGGATAGGAATAGACAGTGAGGCAGGAGAAGGGTGGCTACTCTCCGCGGGGTGTTCAAGCTGGGCCTCTCTGAGAAGGTGACATCTGGGCTGAGAGCTGAAGGAAGAAAAGGTGTTCAGCCACTTGAAGAGCTGGCGGAGTGTTCTTGGTGGAGGAAGCAGCATGTGCAAAGGCCCTGAAGCAGGAACATTTTGATGTGTTTGAGCATCAGCAGGGCCAACGTAGCTGGAGCGATGGAAGGGGGGGCAGGTGAGGGGTACCGGGGTGCCTCAGTCGGTGAAGCATCTGTCTTTGGCTCAGGTTAGGATCCCGGAGTCCCAGGATCAAGCCCCAAGTCGGACTCCCTGCTCAGCAGGGAGCCTGCTTCTCCCTCTCCCTTGCTCCTCCCCCTGCTTGTGTGCTCTCTCTCTCTCTCTCTCTCTCTCAAATAAATAATTTTTTTTTTAAAAGTGGGGGGTGGTAAGTGAGGAACTTGAAGATGTGAGCCGAGGTGGATCAGAGCAGGAGTTCGGAATTTACCCCAAAAGCTCTAGGGAGCCACGGACGGGCCTGAAGTGGGGAGGCATGAAGATCCCATGGATGCTTTCAAAGCTCCCTGTGGCCACTCCGTGAACAGCCACAGGGGGCTTGAGTAGAGGCAGAGAGAGCAGCAAGGGGGACGCTCCCCACCCTGACCGCATACTCCCTCTCCTCCCCCGTCAGCCTCGGGCACCTCGTCCGCTCCCGTGGTCTCCATCCACCCGCCTCAGCTCACCGTGCAGCCTGGGCAGCTGGCCGAGTTCCGCTGCAGCGCCACAGGGAACCCCGCGCCCACACTTGAGTGGACAGGTGAAGTCATGGCAGGACCCGCCGCTCCTGGAGGTGGGGGGTTGGTCAGGGGCCGGACTTGAGGCTGTGGGGTCTGCCAGCCAGGGGATCCGGCAGTGCCAGTCCCGGTGGGTGCTGACCCCACCTCTCTCCGTCAGGGGGCCCTGGGGGCCAGCTCCCTCAGAAGGCACAGATCCACGGCGGCATCCTGCGCCTGCTAGCTGTCGAGCCCTCGGATCAAGCCCAGTACCTGTGTCGTGCCCATAATAGCGCCGGGCAGCACGTGGCCAGGGCTGTGCTCCACGTGCACGGTGAGGGGACAGGGCTGAGGGCGGAGCTTGGGAGCACCTGGGCGGTCCAGAGGGATGTTCTCACGGGGTTCTGTGTGCAGGGGGCAGCGGGCCCAGGGTCCAGGTGAGTCCAGAGAGGACTCAAGTACACGAAGGCCGCACCGTCAGGCTGTACTGCAGGGCCGCGGGGGTGCCCAGCGCCACCATCACCTGGAGGAAGGAAGGGGGCAGCCTCCCCCCACAGGTGAGGAGATCCGTCTGGGCCAGGCTCGCGGTCTCAGCAGAGTCCTGCCACCTTCACTTCCCACCTTCCCACCTCCACTTCTTCCCCTGTTTCCTCTCCACCTGGTTTTCCTCACTTCCAGAATGACAGCCTGCTCAGACCTGCTGTCGGGCGTACCCTGGCAGCTAGCAGCTGTCGGCCTCTTACTTGGCGACCTGGCTGTGCCCTCTGTGTCCTGCTGGGCCCTAGTATTGGCTCTGTGCTTGCCTCTACCTTTCATGCCCCCCTACCCACCCTCGCTGGCTAGCCCTCACCAGGCCGCCTCGCCCCCTCGGGCGGCTGACCCTTCTCACCGTGTGGCAGGCCCGGTCCGAGCGCACAGACATCGCCACGCTGCTCATCCCGGCCATCACGGCTGCCGACGCCGGCTTCTACCTCTGCGTGGCCACCAGCCCCGCGGGCACTGCGCAGGCCAGGATCCAAGTGGTTGTCCTTCCAGGTGCGGGGCCTCTGGGGACTGAAGGAGTGGGGAGGGCAAAGCAGGGCTCCCCAAGGCTGACTCAATCCCCCTCTGGCCCCAGCCTCAGGTGCCAGCTCCCCACCAGTCAGGATTGAGTCCTCATCACCGTCTGTGACTGAAGGCCAGACGCTGGACCTCAACTGTGTGGTGGCAGGGCTAGCCCACATCTCCATCACGTGGTACAAACGAGGAGGCAGCCTGCCTCCCCACAGCCAGGTATGCGGGTCCCTGAGCCTGTGGCAGGGCACCTGGATGTGGTCCTTCACACAGCCCCGATGCTCTCCACAGGCAACAGCCAGCCCTGATTTCCCTCCTTCTCCGGCTTCTGTCATGCGGTAGCTCAGAGCCGAGCTGGGGAGAGCTTGATGAATGACTCACCAAGGCTCA
Organism: Ailuropoda melanoleuca; assembly: GCF_002007445.2. Lineage (NCBI taxonomy): Eukaryota > Metazoa > Chordata > Mammalia > Carnivora > Ursidae > Ailuropoda > Ailuropoda melanoleuca. Next base: position 2,370,612 of record NC_048219.1, on the reverse strand, counting down.
GAGGGAGTGGTGACTACAGCCCACCCCCAGTCGTCACATCCCTCTGTCCCACCCTGTCCCAGGTGCACGGCTCCCGGTTACGGCTTTCCCGGGTTTCACCAGCTGATTCTGGAGAATATGTATGCCGAGTGGAGAACGAGTCAGGCCCCAAGGAGGCCTCTATCATCGTCTCTGTCTTCCACAGCACCCACTCAGGTCCGAGCTACACCCCAGGTGAGGAGGGTCCCCCCACTGTTCCCAGGGAAGGTGCCAGTGGTCTCCATGGTAACCTCAGGACAAGAGGGGGCGCTCTAGGCAGGCTCTGGGGATGTGAGGGGACCGACGGTGAGGATAAGGTTGACCTGGCTTACCTGGGGCCTCATGGTGAGGATACTGTTTCAGGTTTTGCCAGGAAGTGGCAGAGTCAGGATTAAGCTGAGCTGGGAGTCAGGCCAACCTGGATTTAAATCCTCCCTCTACCCTTTATCAGCCTTGAACTAAGTTATGTCACATTTTAGGGTTAGTTCCGTCATCTGTGAAATGGGGACAATAGCACTGTCATGTGGTGTGAGCAGATGACAAACACTGTCTAGAAGAGAGTTATGATGTAACTGTCTGCATCTGTTGACCCGGCCTGGGCACTGGAGGGCTTTGGTTGCCCGCCGGCCAAAGCAGCTCATCACAGATCAGGAAGTCATAGGTGGACAAATGGGCCTCAAATTCGAATTTGGAGGTGGGTGAGGGATGGAGGGGCCTGACTGACCGTGCTGAGGTAGAAAAGCCTGGTCCCAGCCTTAGAAAGGCTTCCCATCTGCCCTCCCAAGCTAGGGCCTGGTGCTGTCCCAGGGCGCTCTGCCCCAGGGCTATGGGACTGGGGCTCGGGAGCCCAGGCCCCTTACTGGTTCCTCTGTGTCAGCTCCCGGAGGAGCCCCAGCTCCGGGCGGCTCCCAGCCCATCCGCATCGAGTCCTCCTCCTCCCACGTGGCTGAAGGGCAGACCCTGGACCTGAACTGCGTGGTGCCCGGGCAGGCCCACGCCCAGGTCACGTGGCACAGGCGCGGGGGCAGCCTCCCCGCCCGGCACCAGGTACAGCAGCCCCTAGGACCAGCCTGCTGGAGGGGTGGAGAGGGCACCTCCGGCCCCCTTCCAACCCTCCCTGTTTGCACTCAGACCCATGGCTCGCTGCTGAGGCTACACCAGGTGTCCCCAGCCGACTCAGGCGAGTACGTGTGCCGCGTGGTGCTTGGCTCCGGGCCCCTGGAGACCTCTGTCCTGGTCGACATCAAGGCCTCTGGTTCGCCTGCAGGCTCCATCCCTGGTGAGTAACTGCCAAGGACAGGGCACACAGGAGGGGCTGAGGGCCTTCCGAGGTGCTGAGGTCCTAGCAACTCTGCCTGCCATTGGGAGGGTGGGAGCAGGAGCTGGCGACTGCGCTTCTCTGAGTGACGCGCCATCTTCTGGTCACTTTGCTCTGGCCGCACAACTGCCTCCTCTTTCTCTCCCCCAGCCTCACCTACCCTCTTCTCCCCCACTTCCTTGCTCCCTTCTGCAAGGCTTGGCCCCTGCCCTGGCCCTCTGCTCAGGGCGGCTCAGCTGAGGACATCAAGCCCAGGCCACCAAACCCCCAAACACACGAGAGCTTGGCCAGACTGGCTCTGAGGTGGACCCTTCTAGCCCTCTCTCCTGGGGGGCGCGTGCTACCTTTGCTTCTTTCCCCACAGCCCCAGGACCTGTCCCTCCCGTCAGGATCGAGTCCACATCCCCCACAGTAGCCGAGGGGCAGACCCTGGATCTGAGCTGTGTGGTGGCAGGGCAGGCCCACGCCCAGGTCACGTGGTACAAGCGAGGGGGCAGCCTCCCTGCCCGACACCAGGTGCGCCATGGCAGAAAGGTGGGAGGGGCTGGCCAGGCTGAGCTCCGGGTAGTGAGTTGAGGGGGTCCTGGCCCCTGAGTTGAGCGGCTGGCCGTTCCCAGCTCAGAGGAGCAGCGTGGAGGGGCACCTGCTAGGCTGTGGGAAGCCCCACTCTCACACCCCTGCCCCTGGCTGCCCAGGTCCGCGGCTCCCGCCTGTACATCTTCCAGGCCTCGCCAGCTGATGCGGGCGAGTACGTTTGCCGGGCCAGCAATGGGATGGAGGCTTCCATCACAGTCACAGTAACCAGGACGCAGGGGGCCAACTTCGCCTACCGTGAGTGGGGCCGCCAAGCTGGGCTGGGACAAAGATGGGTAGGCGGGGGCAGCTGTAGAGAACTGGAGTGACCGGGGACCATCTTCTCCCCCAGCTCCGGGCAGCTCCCAGCCCATCCGCATCGAGTCCTCCTCCTCCCATGTGGCTGAAGGGCAGACCCTGGACCTGAACTGCGTGGTGCCCGGACAGGCCCATGCCCATGTCACATGGCATAAGCGCGGGGGCAGCCTCCCCGCCCGACACCAGGTACTGTCCTGGAAGATGGGCAGGCCAAGAAGGGGACGGGAGGGAGGCCCTGGGTGCTGGAGGTCAAGGATAGAGGCTGGCTCCTCGGAGTCAGGGAAAGCCTTGGAGCCCGTCACACAGGTGTCTAGTGCAATGGTTAGAACCCAGACTCTAGGACTGGCCGGCCTGGGCGTGAATGCTGCCCCCACCGCTTACCAGCTTGTGCCCTTGAGCGGGTTTCTTAACCTCTCTGTGCCATACCTTCAGCGTCTGTAAAATGCTATCTGTCTTACAGAATTGTCTTCAGGGTGAAGGCACTTAACATATGTCCAGAGCGCTCCGAGCTCTGGCAGGTAGAAATCGCTGAGCTGTTGTTCCCGTGATACTGTGGTTAATCTTACTGTGTTTTATGGAGTTCAGGTGCTATCAACTGCAAGACACACTGTTAGTTTTTATACCGCTAAGGAAACAAAGCTGCCACTTGCGATTGTAAAACTATTCACTGTAAGACATGTCTTGATTTCAGAGGCATTAAAAAGTGTGTCTTAGAATCGATGGAAGGTGGTATTAGCCCAGTTCACCATGGCTCCTCCTGGCCACCTCGTACTCTTGGGACAAGTCTCTCCCTAAGCAGGATGGAGCTGATGGTCAGGCCCCAGGGGTCAGAGGGCAAGGCAGACATGCAGGTTATGGGCTCAGGGGTCCCATGAGGGCCCCCTCTGAGCTCACCTCCATTCCGGCCAGACCCACGGCTCACTGCTGAGACTACACCAGGTGTCCCCAGTTGACTCGGGCGAGTATGTGTGCCGCGTGGTGGGTGGCTCGGTGCCCCTGGAGGCCTCTGTCCTGGTGACCATTGAGCCTGCAGGCTCTGTACCTGGTAAGCAGTGTGGGGGGTGAGGCAGGGCTAGGGGCCCAGCAGTGGGAGATACTGGCAGGATCCCACGAGACCAATAGCCCTTACCTTCACTCACAGCCCCCCTCCTAGCCAGGGATTGACCCTCTGCCCTCTGTCCCCAGCACTGGGGGTCATCCCTCCTGTCCGGATCGAGTCATCCTCCTCCCACGTGGCTGAAGGGCAGACCCTGGACCTGAACTGCCTGGTTGCTGGGCAGGCCCACGCCCAGGTCACGTGGCACAAACGCGGGGGCAGCCTCCCTGCTCAGCACCAGGTAGGAGGCATGGAGCTAAGGGGGAACCTGAAGGACCCTGGTGACTACAGAGGGAAGCACACAGGCTTTGAATTCAGGCATATCTGAGTTCAGACACTGTACTGCCACTTTGCCTGCTGTGTAACTTTAGGCCACTCATTTGACCTCCCCAATCCTCAGTGTCCTCCTCCGGCAAGTGGGCTCACACTGCCTACCTCCCCGGCCCCATCACATGTCAGTGAATGTTGGTCACCCACTTCTTTTCATTGGACCCAGTCCCGACACGGGGGCAGGGGAATCAACTGGTCATGAATGGTGGTCTTTCCAGGAAGAACTCCTCTCTAGTCCAGTTGACCGGACCGGGCTGGGAGCAGGGCCAGGGAAGGGAGCAGGAGCCTGGCTGGGAGCCCCAGGGCCTGACTCTGAGCCTGACTTCCTCCTGCTCTGCCCAGGTGCATGGCTCAAGGCTGCGCCTGCCCCAGGTGACCCCGGCCGACTCTGGGGAGTATGTGTGCCGCGTGGTGAGCAACTCGGGCACCCAAGAAGCCTCGGTCCTCGTCACCATCCAGCAGCGCCTTGGCCCCTCCCACCGTGAGTATCTCAGGGGTCATAACAAACAGTGGGGGGGCCACTAGGGCCACTCCAGCCTCAGCGGCTCCCACACCCTGCCTCCTGTCTCACCCTCCCAGCCCAGGGTGTGGTGTACCCCGTCCGCATCGAGTCGTCCTCGGCCTCCCTGGCCAATGGACATGTCCTGGACCTCAACTGCCTGGTGGCCAGCCAAGCCCCCCACACCATCACCTGGTATAAGCGTGGAGGCAGCCTACCCAGCCGGCACCAGGTATGAGGCATTGGGTGGGGGCGCTAAAACTGGGCACACTGGCCCTGACCGGATTCAGGAGGGCTGTCAACGTCTTTTCTGTGCTCATTTAGTCCTTCAGCAAACATTGAGCATTCTTACTCGATGGGCTCACTACTGCCCCAATTGGATCCCATCTTTTAACAGAACATTCTAGGATTTACTCACTCACCGAATGTCCCTGAGACTCTGCTCCAGGCCAAGTCTGGGCCTGGCACTCACTAAAGATTCCAAGTGGAATGAAGCGGTGCCTAGCCTCAGGAGCTCATAGACTAGCAGACGAGGCCGACATGCCATGTGACAGCAGTGTAATAGAAAGCACAGCAGGGCACTGCGGTGACTGTGGAGTCACCAGGGATGGCCTCAGCAGGCTTTTGGCCCAGGTGACCGGTGAGAACAGTACAAAGGCTAGAGGCACTGTCCACCCCAGCCCAGAGCCTCAGGAAGGCTGCTGAGGGAGTGCTGAAGGACGCCCAGGTGGCGGCCAGCCCAGGCAAGGCCACGAGGCTCCTAGGGTCCAGGGCAGTAGCACCCACAATGCGGAGGTATTGCCCCCACCCACTGACTGACACGTGCTCCCCCTCAGATCGTGGGCTCCCGACTCCGGATCCCCCAGGTGACACCTGCCGACTCGGGCGAATATGTGTGTCACGTCAGTAATGGTGGCGGCTCCCAGGAGACCTCACTCATCGTTACCATCGAGGGCAGTGGCTCCTCCCATGGTGAGAGGGCACAGGGCAGGCAGTCCAGGCAAGTGAGTGTGGGGGGAGGCAGACAGGGCCCTAGCACCATCACTGTTTCCTGACTCTGGCTGTGTGGCCCGTCCATCTCTGTCTCCAGTGCCCAGCGTCTCCCCACCAATCAGGATCGAGTCCTCATCCCCCACAGTGGTTGAAGGGCAGACCTTGGATCTGAACTGTGTGGTCGCCGGGCAGCCCCAGGCCACCATCACGTGGTACAAGCGTGGGGGCAGCCTTCCTGCCCAACACCAGGTACAGAGTGGAGCTGGGACCACGAGGGCAGAACCCCTGCCTGCCGGGGCAGACATTGTGGGGACAGACCCCACAGGCAAAGAACTGGAAGTGAAGCCCTCGCTGGCAGTCCTGGGGCAATCCTCCTTCCTGCCCTGGGTAGACAGAGGGTGGCCTCGGCAAGTCTGATGAGGGAGGCCAGGGAGGAGGCCTGAACCAGCTGGTGACTTCTTGGCCCTTGGACCCCTCTCCTGCTCCTTCCCCATCTGCCCCCAGGCCCACGGCTCCCGCCTGCGGCTGAACCGCATGTCTGTAGCTGACTCCGGCGAGTACGTGTGCCGGGCCAACAACAACATCGATGCCCAGGAGGCCTCCATCATGGTCTCAGTCTCCCCCAGTGCCAGCAGCCCCTCCGGTGAGTCTGACAAAGGCCCGGGAAGGGACCAGGAGACACAGGAAATGGTGCTCCCTGGGGAGTCGGCAGTCAGAGCTGTCCCGTGAGGGTGGCAGTCCAGGGCAAGGGCTCTGCAGCAAGGTGCTTGGGTTCGAATCCTGCCTGTGCCACTAAGAGACTTGAGGGACTTCCTCTCCTCCCTCGGCTTCGTTTTCTCAGCAGCAGCGTGGGGATGCTGGTCATTCCAGCCCCACATTGCTGTCACTATGGTGACCACTGGCCAAACGTGGCAATGACAGTTGAAGTTTAACATTCACGTCATCACGTTTCGAGAGCTCCAAAGCCGCACGCAGCTAGCAGCCGCCGTCATGGGCGGTGCAGAGGAGAGAGTGTTTCCATGGTCAAAGGAAGTTCATGAATTCTGTGAGGAATAAACGAGTTCACACACACACAGTGTTTCCAAGGGTGCCTGGCATGCTGTGAGCGCTTAGTAGGCGTTAACTGTTGTTACTACCTTGGGCGACAGGGGTGTCTATGGCTGAGGCTCCTACCACCCCAGTCGTTCCCAAATCGCTTCTGTGCCCGCAGTCCCTGGCGGTGCTGTGCCCATCAGAATCGAGTCCTCTTCCTCCCACGTGGCCGAAGGGCAGACCGTGGACCTGAATTGCGTGGTCCCTGGACAGGCCCACACCCAAGTCACGTGGCACAAGCGTGGGGGCAGCCTCCCCACTCACCACCAGGTATGGAAGTTGAGGGGCTGGACGTGGTGGGAGGACTGCTGAATGTGGAGGCCCTGGCTGGTGGCCCTTCCCCCAAGATCTACTCAGGAAGAAAGCGTGGGAGCCCCTGGGGGCACAGGGCCTGCCCAGGTCAGAGGTTAGATCTTGGCCCCAGCCTTCCAGGATCCTGGCTGCTCTCTCACTCTGCTCCTGTTTCCCCGGCCTGCCCCGGCTTAGACCCACGGCTCCCGGCTGCGGCTGTACCAGGTGTCCCCAGAGGACTCGGGCGAGTATGTGTGCCAAGTGGTGAGCGGCTCAGGCCCCCTGGAGGCCTCAGTCCTGATCAACATCGAGGCCTCTGGCTCTAGCGCTGTTCCTGTCCCTGGTGAGGATTCCTGTGTTGGGGCTAGGAGGCTGGAGAAGGGAGGTGGCCGGGGAGAACCAGCAGGCAGAGGTTGGGAGCCAGGTCAGGTGGGATGTCTAGGGCCCGAGAACCAGATTTGGGAGCCTGGCCTATGTGGGCTGGAGGCCCAGCTCCTCTGTCCACACTGAGATGTTGCACAAGGGACTCTGTGCCTCACCTTCCTCCTCTGTGAAGTGGGGAGAGCAGAACTCTCGCAACAATACGGGTGTTCCCTAAAGGCTGGAACTGCACCTCTGTGGGTACATGAGGGTGATCTGGAGAGGAGGCCCTGATGAAAATCTTTCGCATTAGCGGGGGTATATTAGAGAAAAACAGCCACATACAAAACCTGCCATGGTTAATCATTGCCTGTGATGGGGCTAAGTATTTACCGGTTCTGTTAAGTGAATCAATTGACAGGAAAACGTGAGTAATTACTATGTGGCTGTAGCAGATGCGATCATAGTGTGGGAAGCGCTAAGTGATAAATGTGGTCTAGCATTTACGAGATGCTGGGCCCTGTTCTGTTTATGTGTTTAACCCATTTCATCCTCGCGATAACTGTTTGAGGTTGGTGTGACTGTTCTCCCCATTTTACGGATGGGAAACTGAAACACGAAGAGGTGAAGTCACTCTTCGAGGGTCCTACAGCTAATACATGGCAGACCTGGGTTTTGAACCCAGGTAGTCTGGCCCCAGAGTCTGGGTTCTTAGGCACGCATTGCTCAAGTTTGAGAAAAACAAGTGACCTGTATGGAGGTGCCTGGCCCTGGGCCCTGGCCACCGGTGGTGCTGGGAGCACAAGAGGAAATAGTGGGGCCATGGTCTGGGGCGTGCCATTTACCCCAGGCCAGCCCAGCTGCCCCAGGCTTCAGAGGCAGTGGGGGGGCGGGATCAAGGCCATCTCTCCGTATGGGGTCTGGCCCCTGGTCTGAACATCTGGGCACCCAGGAATCGGGACTGAGGGCAGAGGGATGGGAGTTCCAGCTTACTGACCTCCTCCTGTGCCCCCAGCCCCAGGCGGAGCCCCGTCCATCCGCATTGAGACCTCCTCTTCCCACGTGGCCGAAGGGCAGACCCTGGATCTGAACTGCGTGGTCCCTGGACAGCCCTACGCCCAGGTCACGTGGCACAGGCGCGGGGGCAGCCTTCCTGCCCGGCACCAGGTACGGGGGCTGGAGAAAGCAGGATGTGGGCACTCCCCACCCCACCCCACCCCACCCCTGCCCAATAGTCCTGCCTCATTCTAGTCAGGAGGGAAGGTGGCTCCAACATCCAGGGCTTCGGGAAAATTGCAGCAGGAGATCACTGGGAGTCAGGAGGTCAAGAACAAGCTGGGCACAGCAGAGCCACCCCAGGCCTCCCAGTACCTGGGTGCAATTAAAAAAAGGCACCTGTTACTCAGGATGTTTGTCCTACCACAGAAAAGTCATAAACATACTTGGCAGTGTCTAAGGTCTCAGGGGGTCGCCCTGCACGGGATCCAGCCCTCACAACCAAACGTGACAGTCCTGGGGTGTACGTACCAGAGGGCTTGGGCATCTGAAGGCCGTGGCTGCCAACCCCCCAGCTCACTGTCCCCGCCCTTGCCCTGATGCTGGCCAGGTCCACGGACCCCTGCTGAGGCTGAATCAGGTGTCCCCGGCTGACTCTGGAGAGTACTTGTGCCGAGTGACCAGCGGCTCAGGCACCCTGGAGGCTTCTGTCCTTGTCACAATTGAGGCCTCCAGCCCAGGCCCCATTCCTGGTGAGTGACAGGAGCAGGGGGTGATGCTGGGACACAGGCTCGGGGAATCCCTTCCTGGTCTTGCTCTCTTCCCTGCGTTTCCAGCAGGGCTCTGGCTCTCTGCTCCACGAAGGTCCTCCAGCCCCTCCCCCCAACCACGGGGGACCAGCCCTGGGTCTGGGTGGCATGAGCCCATGGCATCTTGTCACTGCCACCACCTTCAGTCCCTGCCTTCCTCCCCGGGAGCCTTGCCCTTCTCACCCACTCCCTGTGCCCCCAGCCCCGGGACTGGCCCAGCCCATCTACATTGAGGCCTCCTCCTCCCACGTGGCCGAAGGACAGACCCTGGACTTGAACTGCGTGGTGCCCGGGCAGGCCCACGCCCAGGTCACGTGGTACAAGCGTGGGGGCAGCCTCCCCGCCCGGCACCAGGTACAGGGGCCCGATGGGGAGCATTCCAGGGCAGGCAGGGTTCAACCTGCATTTGCTTTCTGCACGGCAAACATGCACAGCCCAGGGGATGGCATAGCTTTGGGAGTAGAGCTGCTCAGCGGAGGAGGGACCTGGGTGCTCTGGCCCCGCTGCTGAGTTGTCCCCGAGGCAGCTTCCTCCTCCATAAAGCAGGCTGGTGGGACATGGAGGATCCGGGAGATGAAGCTCCCTCGTCACTCCCAGCTGGAGCCCTGAGCTCCTGGGACGCAAGGGAGGACTGGGCCACTGGCCCCGCGGGCTTGGGGACTCGCCCGGACCCCAGGGCTTTGGCGTGATGGCTGTCCCCTCCTCGCTACCGCAGACCCACGGCTCCCAGCTGCGGCTCCCCCACGTCTCCCCTGCCGACTCGGGCGAGTATGTGTGCCGCGTGGCCAGCGGCTCAGGCCCTGAACAGGAGGCTTCCTTCACAGTCACCGTCCCACCCAGCGCGGGGTCCTCCTACCGTGAGTGTGGCAGACGCCACGGGCGGGGGGTAGAGGGGAGACCACGGAGCTGAGGCAGGGGGGTCATGCCAAGCCGGCCCTCCCGAGCCCAGCCCCCTGCCTGCCTCGTCCCGCAGGCCTCAGGAGCCCCGTCATCTCCATCGACCCGCCCAGCAGCACTGTGCAGCAGGGCCAGGACGCCAGCTTCAAGTGCCTCATCCACGAGGGGGCAGCGCCCATCAGCCTCGAGTGGAGAACTCGGAACCAAGAACTGGAGGGTGAGGCGGGGGCGGGGGGT
>NC_048219.1:2341575-2360712 GCF_002007445.2 Ailuropoda melanoleuca | reverse complement strand
AGGCGGGGAGGATTCTGGAGGCAGGTGTGAAGGTGTCATCCCCGCTGTGGGTGGGGCAAAGGCTGAGCGTGGCACCAAACTCAGCGTGTGACTCTGGCTGAGGCCCCTCCCCTCTGGGGCCTCACTGACCCCATCTGGATGGTGAGGGGGCTGAACCCCAGAGTCTCCAAGGACTCTTCCATCTGCCACCAGAGACCCCGTGGCTAGACACACCCAGGCTGGAGGGGTTGGGGACACAGGGCCAAGCTATGCCTACTGGCAACACAGAAGCATGAGGAAAACCTCACTGACCCTACCCTGCCCAATGCCAACTCCACAGACAACGTCCAAATCAGCCCCAACGGCTCCATCATCACCATCGTGGGCACCCGGCCCAGCAACCAGGGTGCTTACCGTTGCGTGGCCTCCAATGCCTACGGCGTGGCCCAGAGTGTCGTGAACCTCAGTGTGCACGGTGAGCAGCGGCGGCCCCGCGGGCTCTGCCTCCCTATTTCTAGCGCTGATTCTGAGCACACAGCCTCCAAGTTTAAATCCTGCCTCTGCCGATGCCTCCCCCTTGAGCATTCTCCCTCTCGGCCTCAGTTTCCACATCGGTGCAGCATAGTACCTACCAGGCAGTCACTGAGACAGGGACCGTGACGGTATACGTGACATGCAGAGCCCTGCACATGCATCAGTGATGCCATTCCTCTGGGCAGGGCCCCCTACTGTGTCTGTGCTCCCCGAGGGCCCCGTGCGGGTGAAAGTGGGCAAGTCTGTCACCCTGGAGTGTGTCAGTGCTGGGGAGCCCCGCTCTTCGGCTCGCTGGACCCGGATTGGCGCTCCCACCAACGTGGAACAGCGGATGTATGGGGTCGTGGACAGCCACACAGTGTTGCAGGTGAGGCCCCAGAGGCCAGGGCTATTTCATCTCTGGGTCTGAGGCCCAGTCGGGGCTCATCCTTGAGCAGATGCTTGGAGGAAAGGGTCATGGTTGGGCAGGTGGGTGATGAATGGATGGAGAGAGAAAGAGAGGCATGGCATAAGTGGTTGGTGGGTAGATTGGAAGATGGGCAGGAAGAAAAAAGGTAAAAGAAAGAAAGGAAGGAAGAATGGCTAGAAGGATGGATGGATGGGTGGGTGGGTAGGTGGGTAGATGGGTGGTGGGTAGGTAGATGGGTGGATGAATGGGTGAAGTGGATGGGTGGGTGGATGGATAGGTGAGTAGATGGGTGGGTGGGTGGAAGGGTATGTGGATGGGTGGGTAGACGGTTGGATGGATGGATGTGTGGTAAGTGGATGGGTGGGTAGATGGGGGCTGGATAGGTGGGTTGATGGATGAGTGGATGGACAGACTAGTGGGCTGGGTGCCTTGAGTGTGAGTTCTCAAGCAGCCAGTCAAACAGGAGACCTGAATGCAAAGGGAAGTATGGACAGAAGAGGTGAAAGCAAGCCAGACCTGGGGGCTGATGCCCAGGTGCCCATCCGTGCCCACCTACCCAGCATCCTTGCTTTCTTCCAGATCTCATCAGCAAAACCATCAGATGCAGGCATCTACGTGTGCCTGGCTCAGAATGCACTGGGCACAGCGCAGAAGCGAGTGGAGGTGATTGTGGACACAGGCGCTGTGGCCCCAGGGGCCCCCCAGGTCCAAGTCGAAGAAGCCGAGCTGACCATAGAGGCTGGACACACGGCCACCCTGCGCTGCTCGGCCACAGGTGTGGACAGGGGCTGGCACGCAGGGCAGGCAGAGCGGTGCCGCACTGGGGCCTGAACAGTAGACGCGAGATCTGAAGATGGTATCGTACCCAGGGAGGGGACTTTGTTGCTGGCACCACCCAGTGATGGCTGAGGTGCCCACGCAGGGACCCCCATGAGGGGCTGAGATCCCCCAGTCACTGCCTCACCAGCCTCATGCCCAGCTCGTTCCTACGGCAGCCCAGTGACCTCTGTGGTCTTTCACTCCACTCCGCAGGCAGCCCCGCACCCACCATCCACTGGTCCAAGCTGCGCTCCCCGCTGCCCTGGCAGCACCGGCTGGAAGGTGACACACTCATCATCCCCCGCATAGCCCAGCAGGACTCAGGCCAGTACATCTGCAATGCCACCAGTCCCACCGGCCACGCTGAGGCCACCATCGCCCTGCACGTAGAAAGTAAGGCCCCTCCTTGGGCTATCCTCTCTGCCCTGCATGGAGGTCTGAGCCCCCAGTCGGGCTACACCCTGGACAGAACCCCGGGAGTACCGTGCAGAGGGCCCCGTGCCCCTCAGCCCCCTAGATCCTGCCCTAGTCCGAGACCCACCTCCCCTCCTGGGACCCTTGCTTCCCTCATCCCCAGTCCCCTGCTTCGCCATTCAGCTTCCCCGGTCCTTTGGCAAGTCGCCTGCATCCAACACCTGCTTCCACCCTGACCGCTGCCCTGACCTCTGTGTCCGCCCCCATCCCAGGCCCACCGTATGCCACCACAGTCCCGGAGCACGCCTCGGTGCGGGCAGGGGAGACAGTGCAGCTCCAGTGCCTGGCTCACGGGACACCCCCGCTCACCTTCCAGTGGAGCCGAGTGGGTGGCAGCCTCCCCAGGAGGGTGACCCCAAGGAACGAGATGCTGCGCTTTGAGCCTGCAGCCCCCGAGGACTCAGGCCGCTACCGTTGCCGGGTCACCAACAAGGTGGGCTCGGCAGAGGCCTTCGCCCACGTGCTTGTGCAAGGTGAGCAGCCCGGCTCAGGCAGGGCAGAAGAGGCTCCTAGGAAAAGAACATCTCGTACATGTCAGGAGGGTGTTTTCTGGGTCCTGGGAGGGGGAGGTATCAGGGATCTCTCTCTCTCTCTCTCTCTCTCTCTCTCTCTCTCACACACACACACACACACACACACACACAGAACCTCATACATGTCCCCGCAGGCCCCTCTGGCTCCGTCTCGGCCACTGCCATCCCAGCAGGATCCACGCCCACCGTTCAGGTCACACCTCAGCTGGAGACCAAGAGCATAGGGGCCAGCGTCGAGTTCCACTGTGCCGTACCCCCTGACCGGGGCACTCGGCTCCGTTGGATCAAGGAAGGGGGGCAGCTGCCTCCTGGCCACAGTGTGCAGGATGGGGTGCTCCGGTGAGTCAGGGGGGCAGGCCAGACGGAACTTGAGCACCCCAGCCCAACGGGCAGAAGAGGGGCGGTTAGGATACCTGTCTTGTGGGGCTCAGCATGAAACCGTGTCCTTGGGCAAGTCACTTCCATTCTCTGATCCTGAGTGTTCTCAGCTGTACAATGGATTATATGAGACTGCGTGAGATTATCCAAAGCACTCGAGAGGCCTTCACTAAGCAGTGGCTCATATTTGTATCCTTATCAGCAGTGCAGGGGGGTGGGAACAGGCTCCGAGGCCGGATATATGCACATGACCCAGGTCTCAGCTCTGCTGCTTGGTAACTGTGTGATCTTGAGATCTGCCCATAAGGTCTTGACCTAAAATGGGTGTGGTGACATTGGTCTGCCTGCCTGCCCTATCTCACTGCCTATCTACCTCATGCGGTTAGTGGGAGACCAGAAGCTTCCATCGTGTGCTAATCTCTGATGGCTTTGAACTACCCCGCCATTGCAAAGCATTCTTGTCAGGTGTTTTTATTCACTGATGTCTTACTATTTTTTCTTTATAGGATCCAGAATTTGGACCAGAGCTGCCAAGGGACATATATTTGCCAGGCCCATGGACCGTGGGGACAGGCCCAGGCCAGTGCCCAGCTGGTTGTCCAAGGTAGGATGGCCACTTCAGGCCTCTTCTAAGAGCGAGAGACAGAGATGATGGGACACAGGGGCTGTGCTCCCCAGGAAGCCCCTTAAATGTCTATGAATAAAGAGAATTACTCGATTGTAACTTGCTTGTGTCCAGCATAGTATGAGGGGGCTTGACAATTATTGCAAGGGAGGGAGGAACAAGGGAGATGGGTGGAGCGAGTGGGTGCTCAGACCCACCAAGGAAGCAGGACAGCAGACCCCCAAGTGAGTGAACCTACGAGCAGGAGCAGACAAGCGCGTGTGTTCCTGAGCGAATGCGTGAGAAAGCACATGGGGGGGGCAGGCGCCCCGGGGCTCACGTCCTTGGGCCGGGCCCGCAGTAGGCTGGCCTCACTCTGCCTCTGCTCCCCTCCTCCCCAGCCCTGCCCTCTGTGCTCATCAACATCCGCACGTCCGTGCAGACCGTGGTGGTTGGCCACGCCGTGGAGTTCGAGTGCCTGGCCCTGGGCGACCCCAAGCCTCAGGTGACATGGAGCAAGGTCGGGGGGCGCCTGCGGCCCGGCATTGTGCAGAGCGGCGGTGTCATCAGGATCGCTCACGTGGAGCTGGCCGACGCGGGACAGTATCGCTGCACTGCCACCAACGCCGCCGGCACCACCCAGTCCCACGTGCTGCTGCTCGTGCAAGGTGAAGGCCGGCAGGGACCTCCACGGGGGCAGGGGCATCGGCAAGCGGATGTGTAGTCCCCGCCCGCCAGAGCACCTGCTCTGATGACGGAGCCCCACCGCCCAGTCTGATGGCAGAGGCGACATGAACACGAAACAGACATAGGAGAGTGAGAAGGAGCCGGGGACGCAGGGCCAGCACGCATCTGTGCTGTCTTCAAAGGCAGCTCCTTTTCACCCCAGCCCCCATGACCTGCCCCCAGACTTCCCGCTGCATACTGTCCTGGTGCCCCCTCCTCGGGTCCCCAGGGGGTGGCACAACTTTCTGCTGGGGTGTGTTGAAGAGTCCCGGGCTGCGGAGTCCAACGGACCCTTCTCTGAGCCCTGACTGCCCCGTTCCACGTGTGCAACCTCGTCTGGGACATGGGGACGCAGCGCCTCCCTTTGGGGGCTAGTGTGAAGATGGAACGAGTCAGGACACAGGCTGGGCTCTCAAATGGTGGCCGTTGTCTCCTTCCCCACTCCTAGCCTTGCCCCAGATCTCAACACCCCCAGAGGTCCGTGTACCTGCTGGTTCTGCAGCCGCCTTCCCCTGCATGGCCTCAGGCTACCCCACTCCTGACATCACCTGGAGCAAGGTAGGTGCCGGGTAGGGCTGCAGCAGGCATGCCTGAGGGGCAGGGACCAGGCCTTCACGGTCTCGGTGCCCCCGGGACCTGGCCCGGGCTTGGCACAGTCTGTGCTCGGTGTTCAAGGGAGGGCCTGAGGCGAGATGGGAGGCAGGCCCTGCGGAGGTGCGGGCCAAGGCCAGGCTCCAGAGCGTGGGTGTGTTTGCAGCTGGATGGTGACCTGCCACCCGACAGCCGCCTGGAAAACCACGTGTTGCTGCTGCCCTCCGTCCGACCCCAGGACGCAGGCACCTACGTCTGCACGGCCACTAACCGGCAGGGCAAGGTCAAAGCCTTTGCCCATCTGCAGGTGCCAGGTAAGAGGACACCTTCCAGACTCCCGCCTCGGCAGTGCGCTGCCCGCTGCCCGGGGGGGCATGGTTTCTAGCCGCGTTCTCTGCCCGCAGAGCGAGTGGTGCCCTACTTCACGCAGACCCCCCACTCCTTCCTGCCGCTGCCCACCATCAAAGACGCCTACAGGAAGTTCGAGATCAAGATCACCTTCCGGCCCGACTCCGCCGATGGTGAGCGGGAGAGGGGCTGCCGTGGGGTGTGGATCTCCCGGAGTAACCGCCGCCACTGTCTGAGATATGGTGGCCCCCGGTCCTACCCACCTCCCTCAGCTCCCTGTCCGGGGACCCCCAGGCCTGCCATCTGGGCCCTGTCTCGTGCCTCCTCCTGTCTCTATGCCCCACTCCACAGTACGTCCCACCTGTGACGTGTGCACCCACACCCAGCCTCCTGTCCCGGCTTCCGATTCATTCTGTCCTCCTCCTTCCCTCCTTTGTCTCCATCTCTCAGCCTTCCCTCCTCTCTCTCTCTCTTACTTTCTCTCTCTCTCTCTCTTCCCTCCATCTCCTACGGCTCTCTGACTTTCACTATCCAGGCCTCCTTCTCTACTCTGGTGAGTCTCTGCCTCCCTGTCCTCCTTCAGGTAGGCCCTCCAGTGTGAGTGAAGCAAATTCCGTGTCTTTAGGGGCTCTGACCCAGCCCTGTATAGGGACATCCAGAGACAGTGAGAAGGCCCTGGCTGTGCGGGGCGTGTGGAGGGAAGGACGGGAGCCGGGGAGTGAAGGCTCCCTGGCTGTGGTCACTCACTCCCAGGGCTGGGAGGACAGGGAGCCCGTGGCTGGCGGGAGGCCCTGACACGGCTGTGCCCCTCTCCAGGGATGCTGCTGTACAACGGCCAGAAACAGATCCCGGGGAGCCCCACCAACCTGGCCAATAGGCAGCCCGACTTCATCTCCTTCGGCCTTGTGGGGGGAAGGCCCGAGTTCCGGTGAGACCCTCGCCCTCCCCATTTACAAGGGAAGGGGGCTGGGGGACCGGACTGCAGGGCTTTGGTCAGGCACACACCACCCCGGACCGAGTTGAATGAAGGAGGAAGGAGGCCGATGCGGCGGTGACCCTCAGTGACCGCCTGATCTGCCGGAGCGGGCACAGTGTGTCGACCAGGTGCAGGAGGTAGCCGCGCAGACTTGCACAGAACCGTGGCCGAGATGCGCAGTGATGCCGGGGCCTCTTTCCCGGGTGGGGCTCCTGCGGACCAGACTCGTTCATTCACTGGCTCAAAAACTATTTGCTGGACACCTACTCTGTGCCGGGCACTGATAGATCAAGTTCTGGCCTTGGGGGGTAGATATTGCGGTTGGGGGAGAGCAGCCATAAAGGAGGAAAGCAGCAAGGTGATCTCCAGGGCCATGGAGCCAAGGACGGTTAGCGTCCTGGGGCTGCTCTGGATAAGCTCTGGGGATGGGGGGGCAGAGGGGGGATCTGGGGAAGGGGCAGGGATGGGGCGAGCTGGGCGTGGGTGATAGGGTGGGAGGACAAGGCAGGGACAGGACCTAGATCAGATCTGCAGGAAACGGTGTCATCACCTCTCCCCAGGCTGAGCCTCCTGCCCGGCCCTTCTGACCAGCCCGTTATGCTCTCTCCCTGCCCTGGCCCCACCCCGGGAGCAGGTTTGACGCAGGCTCGGGCATGGCCACCATCCGCCACCCCACCCCACTGGCACTGGGCCAGTTCCACACCGTGACCCTGCTGCGCAGCCTTACCCAGGGCTCCCTGATCGTGGGCAGCCTGGCCCCGGTCAACGGGACCTCTCAGGTGAGGCCCCACCAGTACCACACCCCGTTTCCAGCCCCCTTCCACCTCTGCCCAGCCCCTGCCCACCACCCCCGGCTTCTCCACTCCCCAGGGCAAGTTCCAGGGCCTGGACCTCAACGAGGAGCTCTACCTGGGTGGCTACCCTGACTACGGCGCCATCCCCAAGGCGGGGCTGAGCAGCGGTTTCGTAGGTGAGCCCCCCCCCAGCCCCCATGCCTGGCCAAGCCTTGGCTGGCTGGCAGAGCCCCTGGGAGCCTGGGCAAGCGCTGCGGGGTGCAGGCTGGGGCTGGGCAGGCCTCCTGGCACCGCCCCCCCATCGAGGCTGCCCCCCCGCCCTAGGCTGTGTCCGGGAGCTGCGCATCCAGGGCGAGGAAATTGTCTTCCACGACCTCAACCTTACCGCGCATGGCATCTCCCACTGCCCCACCTGCCGGGACCGGCCGTGCCAGGTAACCCCACACCGCACACGCCGCCTCACTGCCCCTGGCCGCTGCCCTCCGCAGGGGCAGCCCCTGTGGGAAGTGGGGGAGAGCCGGGGGGTTCTCCGCCTGACTTCTGGGGGCGGCTTCACAGAACGGGGGCCAGTGTCAGGATTCGGAGAGCGGCAGCTACGTGTGCGTCTGCCCGGCTGGCTTCACCGGGAGCCGCTGCGAGCACTCCCAGGCCCTGCACTGCCACCCAGGTGTGTGACCCCCCCTTCCGATCGCTGCCACCCCTGGGCGCTCGCCTCTGCCCGTAGCCTCCCCTCCATACCCACCCCACTGCTGACCGTACTCACCACACTGTAAGTACTTGCCACTCCTCCCAGATACTGACTTCCGTCCCTGCCACCCTAACACCCACTCTGCTCCCCAAGTTCTCACCCCGTCCCTGGTGCCCAGCTACTCATCCTACCCCCATCACTCCGGCCAGGCAACCCCCCAACACCCCAAGTACCTACCACCTTCCCATCTCTCACCAAGGCACTCAAACCGTGACCTGCCGCCCAGGTACCCAGCACTCCACACTGTTCCCCCATCACTCTTGCACTTCCCTCCCATGCTGTCCCCCGCCCGGCCTCCTTGGTGCCCCCCTACCCCGCTGTCATCCATTCCTCCTGCCCAGTCCCCTGATGCAGTCCTCCCAGGCTGGCCGAGGCCCTCAGGCGGCAGTAGGTAGGGCTGAAACATCAGGACCCCACCCTCTCCCAGGCCACTTCAATGTCCTTCTCTCTGGCCCCTGTGTCCCCCAGAGGCCTGTGGGCCAGATGCCACCTGTGTGAACCGGCCTGACGGCCGAGGCTACACCTGCCGCTGCCACCTGGGCCGCTCAGGGGTGAGGTGTGAGGAAGGTGAGTGGGGCCGGACCTGAGTCCCCAGGGAGTCCCGGAGGACTGGGCGGGGACACTCTGAGACCACAAAGGGCCCTGTGGATGCTAACGTGAGTCCGGAGCCAGAGGGCCTCAAAGTCACCTGGCTAAGCCTCTCCCCGGTCTGAATCCCTCCCACGACGTTTCAGTGAAGGCCCCCCCCCTTCCTGGAAACCCTTCCAGCATGGTCTGTGGTGCCCAAGGGCAGGGCCTCCTGTGCGGCTGCAGCTACGGATCAGCTGGTGCTGAGCCCCGGGGTCTGGAGCGAGCCCGGCAGGGACGCCAGTACCCCCACTGCCCCTGGTTGAGCTATGGCTGCCACAGGTGTGACGGTGACCACCCCCTCCATGTCGGGCACCGGCTCGTACCTGGCACTGCCCGCCCTCACCAACACACACCACGAGCTGCGCCTGGACGTTGAGTTCAAGCCGCTGGCACCCGACGGCATCCTGGTGTTCAGCGGGGGCAAGAGCGGGCCTGTGGAAGACTTCGTGTCCCTGGCAATGGCCGGTGGCCACCTGGAGTTCCGCTACGAGTTAGGGTCAGGTGAGCACAGGACACCAAAGGCAGATGGGCTCAAGGTGCCAAGCTCTGCGCCCCCCTGGGCTCCCCGAGGAGGGTTGGAGGAATAACTTCAGAAGTCACACAGACCAGGGCTCCTGGGTGGCGCAGTCGTTAAGCGTCTGCCTTTGGCTCAGGGCGTGATCCCAGCGTTCTGGGATCGAGCCCCACATCAGGCTCCTCCGCTAGGAGCCTGCTTCTTCCTCTCCCACTCCCCCTGCTTGTGTTCCCTCTCTCACTGGCTGTCTCTATCTCTGTCAAATAAATAAATAAAATCTTTAAAAAAAAAAAAATGAAGTCAGACAGACCAAAGTCCTCTGTTCGTTCGCGTTCCTTCTCTGCACGTGTGACTCTAGACAAGTCCCCTAGGCCTCTGTCAGGCTCCTCCTGGAACACCCTACTGGCTCAAGTCCCTGTAGCGGGGGCGGGGGGCCCTCCGCACGCGCCATCCCCGTCTGGCCTCCTCCCCAGGGCTGGCCGTGCTGCGGAGCCCCGAGCCGCTGGCCCTGGGCCACTGGCACCGAGTGTCTGCCGAGCGTCTGAACAAGGACGGCAGCTTGCGCGTGAACAGCAGACCCCCCGTGCTGCGGTCCTCGCCGGGCAAGAGCCAGGGCCTCAACCTGCACACCCTCCTCTACCTCGGTGGCGTGGAGCCCTCGGTGCGGCTGCCCCCGGCCACCAACGTTAGCGCTCACTTCCGCGGCTGCGTGGGCGAGGTGAGGAGCAGCCTCCAGAGGCCAGAGCCCAAACGCTTCCCGCAGAGCCTGGTTCCCTCCTCTGCGAAATGGAGAGAATTTACACCTCCTTGAGGAGTGACCGCACTGCTGGACGTCCCTGGTATGCGGGTTCCTCCCTCGCCTGTGCTGGAATCCCACGTCACCACTCACGTTCCCGCCTAGGCTCCCAGCTACCCTCTGCAGCCTCCTGCCCTGCGCTGGGCCCCTTGGCCTCTGCCCCCAGCATGCCCGGAGCCCCTTAGCGTCCCTGTGCCCACAGGTGTCAGTGAACGGGAAGCGACTGGACCTAACCTACAGCTTCCTGGGCAGCCAGGGCGTCGGGCAATGCTATACCAGCTCCCCGTGTGAGCGCCAGCCTTGCCGGAACGGCGCCACGTGCATGCCGGCCGGCGAGTACGAGTTCCAATGCCTGTGTGCGGATGGCTTCAAAGGTGTGCGGGCCTGCCTGGCCCCAGCGGGGGCGGAGAGGGGGAGCGTGGGGTGGTCGGCGAGCCGCTCCGGCCCACGCCCGCTCACTGCGCCCTGGCCCACAGGAGACCTCTGTGAGCACGAGGAGAACCCCTGCCAGCTCCGTGAGCCCTGTCTGCACGGGGGCACCTGCCAGGGCACCCGGTGCCTCTGTCCCCCCGGCTTCTCTGGCCCCCGGTGCCAACAAGGTAATTGTCCTGGCTTCTCCCCACCTCCCTCTCGGGGCCCTGGGAGGGGGCACATGGAACCCAGTGTCTGTGCCCACCAGCTGCACCTGCCTTTCCTCCTAGGCTCTGGACAAGGCACAGTAGAGCCTGATTGGCATCTGGAAGGCAGCGGGGGCAACGGTACGTACTTCCTGTGGTGAGAGGCCTGTCTCCTCCCTGGTTTCCCATCTCAGCCCCTCTCCCAGGGAGCCCACACTCTTAGTTCTGTCCTGTGAGCAAGACAAGGTCACATGAGAGGCTCACCGGGCTTAGAGGAACAGAGTGAAGGAGCCCAGCAACACAGCTGGGTCCTGCCCTGTACTTACGGGCTGCCTGAGCTGGCTAGGTGGCCCCGGGGTGGGTCCTTGAGCCACCCTGACCTCAGTTTCCTCCTCTATATTCACACATCCTGTCAACAAACTCTTGTGTGCCCGTCCTCGGCCTGGAAGCATGAAGTAGATAATGAACAAGGCAAGACCTTCCTTCTCAGGGGTTCCACAATCTATTTAAAAGCAATGATTGTTTTTTACAAATCAGTGTTTATTGAACATTTGCAGATGCTGGGCTAACTGCTTATAGATACCCATCTTCTCATTTCTCATTAATGTGATAGGAGAGTTAGTGGTAGAGTGACTAAGAGCATGGGCTCTGGATTCAAATCCTAGCCCCGCCACCTATTAGCTGTATAACCTTGGGTGAGTCACTTACCCTTCGGTGCCTCAGTTTCCTTATGTGTGAAATAAAGAGACGTAACATTCTTCCATGAGGGTTAGATAAAGGTTTGCATCAGGATACAATTATTTAATGTACTCAAAATGCTTAGAACAACATCTGGTCTACAGTGGGTACAGAATGTTAGCTTTTGTTAACGTTATATCTAAGCTATAGGATTATCGTAAGGATCCAGTTAAATGAAATGATGCTTGCAGCTGGCTGTGACGCTCCCCGCATGTTGATTGGCACATAGCAGGTGCTTGGGAAATGTTCACTGTTCGCATCACTGGGCGGAGGGTGGCAAAGTGTCCCTTAACCTTGTAGGCCCGCAGGGACCAGCACTGGCCTGTGGGACGGGTCTGAGCAGGTAGGGCTAGCAATGCTGGAACCACACACAGTATGGACGTTGGGGCCTAAAGGTCTGGGTTGCCATTGCTGGCTTCCCACTTTCTGGGCGGGTCATTCACAGACCACCACCCCCCCAGCCTATCTTCACCTCTGTAGGATAGCAGGAACACAAAGGCTCTGAACCTTTTATGTGCCACGGACCTAGGTGACCAGCTCTCCCGGATTGCTCAGGACTAAGGGGTTTCTCGGGATGTGAACTTTAGGAGCTAAAAACAGGACAGGACTCAGCCAATAGGGACGATTGGTCTATCTATCTAGACCCTACTGGCTACGTAAAATAAAGTACATAAGATTTCAAAGGAAACCAATTGTGCTGAAATAAGGTTCTCAAAATATTTAAAATGTTTTGATTTGTAACATACGAGCTGCTGTATGAACACAGTACGTAACGAGATCGAGTGGTGGCCCTAACGGCTCCCACAATTTCGGGAAGCTCTGAAGCATCTGTAACCAATGTCACGTGATAAGGAAAAGTGTTAGTGACAAGTGCAGGTCCCACTTCGGCTCCTCAGGTCTGCGGCCCCCACGCAGAGTGGAAGCAGCTGCTACGTTTCAGTGAGAAGTGAGTGAAGGTCGAGCGACAGTGTCTCCCCGTCCAAGTTCACAGGCCCCTGACTTGTGTCCATAGCTCCCTGGGGTCTCTGGAGACTGCAGGCTCAGGGCCCCCCTAGTCACACACATTGGGGTGGAGGTGGGGGTCCCGGAGTCCGTACGGTGGCCGCTCCGTGCAGGCGGGCAGGGGCCTCACCATCCCCCACGTCGTCCCACAGATGCCCCTGGACAGTACGGAGCCTATTTCCACGATGATGGCTTCCTAGCCCTCCCTGGCCACATCTTCTCCAGGAGGTGAGATGGGTGGTGGGGGAGCTGGTGGGTCCGGGGAGGGGAAAAGGAATCTGCAACTTTTAACCCCTCACGCGCAGCCTGCCCGAGGTGCCGGAGACCATCGAGCTGGAGGTTCGGACCAGCACGGCCAACGGCCTCTTGCTCTGGCAGGGCGTGGTGAGTGAGGGCGTCCAGCCCGGCCTTAGGGTCCCCAGCCTCCTGGTGGCCAGGGCGGTGAGAGCGAGGAGGGTGGAGGCCACAGCGGGAGGGGCCTCGGCTGTCCAGACCGGGAACCCCAGCGATCCTGTGCTTCCCTGGCAGGACGTGGGAGAGGCTGGCCGTGGCAAGGACTTCATCAGTCTCGGGCTTCAGGACGGGCACCTTGTCTTCAGGTGGGTCTGGGCACCTGGCCCTTCCTCCCCATCCCTGCCCCCCACACCCCTTCAGAGCTTCCCCTCTGCTCAGTGCCACGGCTCCTCCCACGAGAAGCTGCAGCCCCCCGCACCCCAGCCCCACACACCAGCGCCGTCTGCCCCGCTCACGCTGTCCTGGCCTGTGACTGCAGCTACCAGCTGGGCAGCGGGGAGGCCCGCCTTGTCTCTGAGGACCCCATTGACGATGGCGAGTGGCATCGGGTGACCGCACTGCGGTAAGAGAGCCCGCCTGGGCCCTGGGGTGAGGGGTGAAGAGTTCTGAGGTGGGACGGGACGCCGCCCACCGTGTGCAGGGAGGCAGGCTCCGAGCTCCGGGAGACAGAACTGGAAGCCAGGGTGGGCGGAGAGCCCACCAGCCTGAACACAGACTTCCAGGGAGGGACCGAACACCGTGGGGGGGCAGGGGGATAAGCACCCAAGGGGACAGGTGACAGCTGGGGGAGGTGCTAGGAAGCTGTGTTTGTGGGGCCAGATCTCATCCAGTGGGGAAAGGAAAGAGCTCGGAGCAGGGGCAGGCTTTCCTGCCTGGCATCTCTGCGGCAAAGGAAAGGGACTCTTGGAACTGATGGGGAGGGTCCCACCCCCATTCCACCAACAGAGAGGGCCGGAGAGGCTCCATCCAGGTGGACGGTGAGGAGCTGGTCAGCGGCCAGTCGCCAGGCCCTAACGTGGCAGTCAACACCAAAGGCGGCGTCTACCTCGGTAAGTCCCAGGCTCGGGCCTCGGTGCGGGCCTCAGGCGCCCTCCTCGGGGCAAGGGCGGGACTGGGGCCCCTGCAGAGCTAGGGCATGCAGCCTTCCTCAGCCCCTGGGCTCCGGGAGCTGATAGGCCCCGTCCTCCCCCGTCCCCGCAGGCGGAGCTCCCGACGTGACCACGCTGACCGGGGGCCGGTTCTCCTCGGGCATCACGGGCTGTATCAAGAACCTGGTGCTGCACTCAGCCCGGCCCGGCGCCCCGCCCCCGCAGCCGCTGGACCTGCAGCACCGCGCCCAGGCCGGGGCCAACACCCGCCCCTGCCCGTCGTAGGCAGCCGCCCACCCCAGACGGACTCCCGGGCAGCAGCCCGGCCCCACAACGTCGAGTATATTATTATTAATATTATTATGATGAATATTTTGTAAGAAACTGAGGCAATGCCACGCTTTGCTGCTGCTGCCCTGGGCTGGACTGGAGGGTGGGCACGCCACCCCCCACACACGAACGCCCCCGGGCAAAGCCGCAGGGTGGTAGGTAGGGCAGGTGGGATGAGAGCCGGTGCCTCAGAGGGCCGCCAGGACTCGGGGTCAGACATGGTGGCCGAGGGGGCTCAGAACTGTCACCACCGATAGCCCCTAGCCCCGCAGAGCTGGGCTGTCCAGTCCGGCAGCCCTCGGGCAGCCCTCAGTCCTACAAGAGCCAACCGCAGCCCCCAGCCTGGTGCCTCACCAGTCCCTGGAGCAGGGGGCATCGCAATTGCCTTTGCCACCCTCCTCGGGTGGGGAAAGCTCTTTAGTCCAACTGTGGAACAAAAGGCAGCTCACCCCTGGGCAGGCCACCCCGCCCCGCCAGCCCATGTCCCTTCCTCTTTCACCTCTGCCTAGCCAGCTGGGCCACCTGCCCCTGGCAGCCTCCCCCTCCCACCAAGCCCTCCTGGCCTGCATCCCCCCATCCCCGGCCTCCCCCAACACCTCGCCCAGGGCCCCTGCCCTCCGGGGCGGCAAGGGAAACTCTCCCCCAACCCTTCCCAGGAGCTGCTACAGGCAGAGCCCAGCACTGAGAGGGTCTCCCCGCCCACACCAGCCCCTATCCCTCCACTGATCTGGAACTGAAGGCCCAGGGGACATGGAGGGAGGAGGGCACTGGTGGTTGAAAAGAGTTAGTGCCTTGGGTGGGGGATGCCAGGACTCATGACTGGGAGGGACAGGAAGGGGACATGACAGCCCTGCCCCATCTGTGGGAGCCCGAGGGCCCAACTGGGGGCACGTGCCCGCCCCACCAGCAGCCCGCAGATGTGGGGTCAGGACGCCTGGCCCCTGTGTCCTAGAAGGGACCCTCCTGTGGTCTTTGTCTTGATCTTTCTTAATAAACGGTGCTATCCCTGCCAGAGTGGTCTCCCGGGCCTCTGACTGGGGCTGGACTCGGTGGCACCCGAGGGGGGCCGAGGGGGGGCAAAGCCGGGCAGGTGAGTTCTGGGAGTGGAGCAAGGCCCCTGCCCTCCGCCCCTCCCAGTTCCAGCAGAGTGCCAGCAGCCTCCCGAGCTGCGGGGCCGCCTAGCTCCCGTGTGCCTCACGATGACCACGAGGCAGGAGAGGAGCAGACTGAGTCGGAGGGTTTTGTGACGTGTCCAAGGTCAGGTGGGCCTCCTGGGGATGGGGTAGAGAGCCCTAAATCCATCTGACCCCAGAGCCCACGCTCCTGTGTCTGAAACCACAGCCTCTAGGGATGTCCCCCCTGACCCTGGAAGGCCGGCCCACTGGGCTGCAGCCCCCCAGGAGCCACCCGGCCAGGACACGCGTAACAGGTGGTGCAGCTGGGGCAGAGGCAGCGGGCACTAGCCTGCCAGGCCAGCCAGCGGGACGAGCAGCAGCACCAGACGGAGCCCACGAGGAGGCCAGCAGAGGCTAAGACCAGCGAGGAGACCAGCGCCACACCTCGGAGCAGGGGACCTGCAGAAAGAAAGGGAAAGCCCACTCAGGCCCCAGCCTGGGCCTGCTGCCCTGTCCCTGTCACGTGGGGGGGGACACGTATGACCTTGGTGGGAGGAGTGGGAGCAGGTGGGAGCCAAGAGCCATCTACCTCCCAGAGGAGCTGCTGCATCCTGCTGTTCAGGGGCCCGGCCTGCGAGGAGGGTCTTCTGGGCAGCCATCTGGAGGGTTTCTGCAGACCTGAGAGCCGGGGAGCGCGTCAGGGGCTTGGATGCAGGGCCATCTGTACTCCCTGCCTGGCTGGGCACCAGAGAGGGACCTGCAGCGGGAAATAATAGAGGAACACACAGAACTTTCCAGGGCTTGACTTGGGCTCATTGAAGGCTCCCCAAACCTGTCTGAGTTTGTTAGTATTAGTATTTCCATTTCACACATAAGGGAAGTGAGGCGCAGAGAGGTGAAGTCGCTTGCCCAGGTCACAGAACGGAAAGTGCAAGGGGAGGACTTGAGTTCATGCAGTCCAGCTCCAGCACCCAAGATTTACTGATATTGCTACTTCTCAAGAAGGAGAATGTGTCTGTACTGAGCATTCTCTGGGCACCAAGCACCATGCTGGATGCTGGGCCCTTTACCTGTGGTATTTCACTTAGTTTAAGACAACTCCAAAAAGTTAGGTTTATCAGCCCCTTCAGCCAGGTGTTTTTTTGCAGTAAACAACCTGTTCAACAGTACATGGCAGCCCTGTTTGCAGGATGTGGCATCTTAGATTCCCAGGAAGGAGCTTCCTGGGTGGCCTATTTTGGTCCCCCCTGTCCACAGAGGTCGTTTCTGGTTATGCTACTCCCTGACTCTATGACCTTGGGCAAAACATTTCTCCTCCCCTAGGCCTCAGTTGTTTCCCCATACATAAAATGGAGGAGTCAGACTGGACAATGGTTTCCAAAGTAAGTCTTGAAGGTCCAACTCAGGTCCCTTGGTAGGACATCCGTCAGCCAGGGCCTGGGCCTCAGGGTCCACTTAAATAGAGCATCCCTCCTTTTGATGTCTTGGTCCTCTGCAAAGTTCCACTTAGGAAAGCTTCTACCGCTGAAGTATCATTTGGAAGCAGCTGGATTAGATCATCCCCAGCATCATTCCGGCTCTAACCTGCTCTGATCCTTGAATAGTCCCGCCTACACAGAGTCCCCACTACTTTGTTTCACCTTATTCTCTCCCACCATGCCCCTGCCTCCGGTCCCTGCCCCCTCGCCTGGAGGTCCTGCCTTGGGAGTTAGCCCCAGTTCCCCTCCTAGCTGCTCAGCACGGCCCGGGCCTCACCAATCACTGACCTCTGCAGTCTGCTGGTGGCCAGGAAGCCAGGTCACTACCATCACCGCAGTTGTCCACACCCCAGCGATCGCACACCAGGCTCGGGGGGATGCACCTGCCATTCTGACAGCGGAAGTAGGCACCACAGGCTCCTGGGGCCAGGAAGGGAGGCATGAGATGAGGACCCTGAGCCAGCCCGTGACACACAGAGATGCGTAGTCCTATAGTGACGGAACGTGGGAGCTGCGAGCCGCAGAGCGCTGCTTCCGTGTGCGTGCAGATGAAAGCATGCGTGGTGTTTCATGGGGGGACAGGCGTATGGTCATCAGGATGACGCTGACGGCTGACATTTACTGAGTTCCTATCCTGTGCTGGGCAATGGCTCTAAGCACTCCACTCATACCCCAGCTCCGAAAGTTCTCATGATAACCCTATGCTATACGCACAATTACTACCCTCGTTTCAGAGATCAGAAGACAGGCACAGAGAGCTTAGGTCCCTTGGCCAAGGCTACACAGCTTGCATCAAAGGACCAGAGGAGGAATCCAGTCCCGCGCTCATAAACACTGGCAGACAGCAGGGGTAAGCGTGTATCTGCAGTGTCCCAGAGAACCCGCCCACTCCCAGCAAATCCTCATTCATGGCATGGCACTGCCATCGGCCCTGCCTGGCCTTCTGTCCTCAAAGTAACTTCATGGCTCATTCCCTTCAGGTCCACACCCAAATGTTACCAGACGGGGGGCCCCTGAGCTCCACGTGCAAACGGCACGCCACCCCCCTCCCCAGCATTCTGGTCCTCCTTGTCCTGATTTCCATCCCTCTGCAGCACTCCTCACCCCGGCAGAACATGGATTCACTTGATGATTTGTTTATGGTCTGTCTCTCCCATCGTAATGTCAGCTCAGAGAGGGCAGGGGCTTTTCCTCTGTCCACGGCTGTCACCCTGGAGCCTAGAACAGCACCTGGCACACTGTGGGTGCTCCCGTAACATTCGTTAAATGAATGAATATGCACGCAGGTGAACGAATTGTATGACTTGATGCGCAGGGTGTGCAGAGAGGTTGAC
This sequence comes from Ailuropoda melanoleuca, assembly GCF_002007445.2. Classification (NCBI taxonomy): domain Eukaryota; kingdom Metazoa; phylum Chordata; class Mammalia; order Carnivora; family Ursidae; genus Ailuropoda; species Ailuropoda melanoleuca. Next base: position 2,342,863 of record NC_048219.1, on the reverse strand, counting down.
TTACCCAGGATCCCATTCTGTGGAGAAAAGCTGGTGCAGGCGGGGTTGCCCAACACCCTGATTCAGGGTGGGCGTGGGAATCAAAGCGTTCCATTTCCTAGCCACAGAAATGGACACATGACCCACATGACTAATCAGATTTGGCCCTGGGACTTTTGCTAGGACCATAAGAAAAGATGCTCGCTCTCTATTTGGTTGAGGTTAGAGCTATGATGGTGACCATGGACTTGGAGCTGCCGGGTAGAAAGAGAAGCTGCCTGGGGGGGCGCCTGGGGGGCTCAGTCGGTTAAGCATCTACCTCTGGTTCAGGTTATGATCCCAGGGTCCTGGGATTGAGCCCTGCATTGGGCTCCCTGCTCAGTGGGGAGTCTGCTTCTCCCTCTCCACCTGCTTGTGTTCTCTCTCTCTCTCTCTCTCAAATAAATAAAATCGAAAGAAAGAAAGAAAGAGAAAGAAAGAAAAGGAATGATGGAAGGAAGGAAAGGAGGGAGGGAGGAAGGGAGGGAGGGAAGTGCCTGAGATGGAGGCCAAACATACGCCCATAATGCGAAGACAGAGAACAAGGAGACAGAGCCCAGGAGTCACTACTTGAACTGCTGGATCCAGCTATACCTGAACCCACACCTTAAAATCCCAGTTATAGTAGTCCCTCCCCATTCTCCTTTGGCTAAACCAACTTGAGTTGGGTTTCTTTTGTCTACAAATGAAAATGAAGAGTGTGTAGAGGTATGTAGGTGTAAGAGTGAATGTGAGAGGAAACACGACCAGTAGTAGGGTTGTGCATGGGCAGTCGTATGCGGGTGTCAAGGTAGGTGTACATGAATCAGGCACGCTGTGCCTGCAGGTGTGAGTGACGGGGACTGCGTGTGTGGCCTGAGGATGAACCTTTCTTCATTCAAATGACAAAACTGATCTAAAGAAGCCAGAGCTGCGATAGGGCTTCGCCACTGCCTCCTTCTGTCGGGAGTCCAGTCCTGCTAAACACAGAGCAGCGGCAACATCCCCAGCTCCCTGGCTGACAGCTGCGCCTTGCAAGCAGGCAAGGCCACAGGAAGAAAGGGAGGGAGGAAGAAAGAAAGACAGGGAGAGGGGTTAATTCATCAGCCAGGGAGAACTGTTTGCAAAACGTCATGGGCCCCTGGCAGGCTACAGCCTTCAGGAACCAGAAAGGAGACCCCAGGCACCACCAGTCTTGGCCCTAAGGATTTAGTGTCCAAATTTCATACAGTTCCTCCCAGAGCCAGAGACTAAAGGGGAAGAGAGAAAGAATCTAAAATCCAAAATTCAG